>NC_138155.1:3572500-3702500 GCF_964199315.1 Orbicella franksi
ACTTTTTTCAAGGCCCCTTCCCCTCAATTTCTTTACATGTTTCCGAGCCCCCCACCCCCACCCCGATTTGTCCTGCTGGGGGGCGGCGATAAGTCGAGACTTCTAAAAATAAGTAAGTTTTATCTTTTAACGGATGTTTAGCGTATTAAAAATGGAATTATTTTAAATCACGCGCGTGTCCATTTGTTTTGTCTTCTAAGTGACATCGATTGTGAAAAGCCTGTTAATGCCAAATGCTCATAACGAGAAAATAAAGTTTTGGAATGAGGTGCTTTGTGAGCTGTTCAACTCACTGTATGGCTATCTGCCTCCTCATGAATTCAAAAACTATGTGATTAGTCAGCGCTAAATTCGTTGGAAAGTATGTCAAGATGTCAGATTAATACAATGAATTATTTTACAATAATTGTCTAATTCCTCGCGCGCTAATTGGCTCATTCTTATCATCAATAAGAGTACAGACTGATAAAATTTTAATTTATGCAAGCTTTCAAATTCAATTTTCAGCTGTCAAACTGTCAACTTTTTAGCCAATGAGATTTTAGGGACTTTCTTAAGCAGCCAATCAAAAAGCGAGAAAAGCTACTGACTGTTCGCGTCATTTTGAAAAAAATCCACTTATCTTTGTTTACGGCAAGTTTACGATGTCTTTTCCCCTCATTTATTTCTGGCATTTGACCATTTTGGGGTCTTGTTATTGTGAAAAACAAATTGACGTCAGTTTTTTATGCGTCTGTCCTCTTATTGATGACAAATTTCGTCATAACATTGTCAAAGTTTACTGCGGAACCACTCGCCTGCGGCTCGTGGTTCCACAGCCACTTTGACAATTTTATGAGGCAATTTATCATTAATAAGAGGACAGACGCATAAAAAACTGACGTCAATTTGTTAATTGACTGAGCTTCGAGAGCTGTCAAAACATTTTTGGGTTATTTGTGATTCATGTTTTATCAAAACTGGACAAGATTTTTATGTGAAAGAACTGTATCATCTAGCATTACAATTTGGAGTCTAGCTACGATTGAGACGGCTTCGATGTATATGTTTTTTTTCATTTCGATGTGCTGGTCGCTAGTCGAGATCGCCACGTCTTAACTTAGGCCAGGAAATTCATATTAGCGAAAAAAATTTGGGAGGTTAGTGACATTTTAATTTCTACTACCAGAACAAGAGGTGCTTTAACAAGTAAGTTGGAGATCTAACACCAATTTTCAGACTTCAATCAACTGTTAAGTCGTTTAAAAGCATGGTTACGAGCCTCCTAACGAAAGAGCGACTATTAGCAGTTTAAAAAAAATCTGACAACATCGCACAGCATAGAGCCGGATGAACAATCAGAGGAAGAACTCCTACATTCAGAGCAAAAACACAACGCTTTGCCTGAACAAAACCATACAATATCATACAACACGTAAAACAGTCGACATACAAAAAGCTCGATGAAGTTGATGCAAGAAACATAGGCACGTCCCTCTAACACAAACTTATAGATAAATATTATACCCGGGCCTGGTGTAACAACATAAAATGCAAGTAACCAACATATTTACGGAATATTTCAACCTTTTTCCCTCCAGAGCTAACATTTAAAAAGCTTAAAGCATATCTTGCAATATAAATGAGCTGAAGAAACAAGCATATGGCGAAAGACAGAAGTGTCAATAAGCTACACGCAGATAACAGCGGAAACCGCAGACCTGTGAGTGTAACGGCTCTACTCTGGTGAAATGTCCCCTTATTAACACAGCATAAAGTGCCCTTCAGAAACAAGTGTGAAGCAAAAATGGTCGCGAGCTAGACCAAAATCAAGAACGGCAAATATACTAATGTCAAGAAGCGTAGAAGTCCGGCCAAGTACGGTCTGTCATCCTCGTTTTACACTGGCACTTAAAGCATTTTTTTTTTAAATCAGCCAAAAGACTGAAAGAAATGGCGTAGAAATGGAAGAAAAAAAAATGGTCAAAAATTTTCCAACTGCTCATATCAATCTGAATGAAAAACTTAAGACACACTCCATAATTTCAGAACGGTTTCCGCTAAAAAAAAAGTTGGTTCCTTTTTTTTTTTGTATATATTGATCAATGCAGGTATACATGTAGTCGAAATTTCCGAAATCTGCAGGAGGATTAATATAAAGACTATTCTACAAGCAACGAGTCATTGTTCTATGCTAATTCTGCAGTTGCCACTTTGTACGATACTCTGCCAAAAGAAATGCAGTCAGCGAATCAGCAGGAGCAGTGTCATTTTTGAAAAGATCGAGGCGGTTAAGATAGAGGCCGTAAAGCATCTTGATTTTGCGTCACAATGCCTTGAAACAGTCAAAGCGATCGGAAAGAAATACACGGACGATTCCGTGTACTGAGCGGTAAGAGGCTCATAATGGGGGTTTAGTCTGACGGACGGTAAAAAAATTCGCTTTTTGACGGTGTACAGTAAGCCCTTTGATTTTTAAACTATGACGTCGCTTTCCTTACAACAAAACGTCAGCAAGCTAAATATCAGAGTGTATTATACAGCAGATTGTCGTGTTTCCCCTTATTGTTCTATTTGACAGCTGCAAGAAGGATTGCTATTCTAAAAATCAAGTCTTTACTCTATGGTCTCACAGATGATAGGGCATTTTATCATTGCGCGAGAGTGTCTGTCAGTTTCTAATGAGTTGCATCAATTTATGTGTGCAAACTATTCTTAATTTTTACGATATTTTGCGCATCTTTTTCAAATGATTTCTTATAATTTGGATTCTGCTATGTAATTTCAGTTGTACGCGGCCGTAACAAGACACACAAACGCTTAGTTAACTCTAACAATGTGGTGAGGCTCCATGCCTCGTTTGCATTTCTTTAAACTTAACAGTACAGTAAGCTGAACGGTAAGCTGAGAAATATACTCGCTTCAAAGAGCTTGAGAGGTCGACTGTTTGATCTTCAAAAGGATTGAAAAATAGCCCATTACAAAGCTACTAACGCATCCCGTTGATCCTTACAAGTTATTTTAATAACTTGTATATCAACCGATTCGAAAAGGACTCACTGTAACTTTCTACGAAAAATGGCAATTTCTCCGGGTGAATTTAAAAAGCTCTAGTGTCTCTTTTTTCAATTTTGTTCAAAGAGTGGCTGTACTCGATATTTTTTTTCTTACCACTGCGTCGGTATCACTGTCGACAAAAACAGACGAGTCCAAGAGAACTTTTAGTAAACAATTAAAACTTGAGGCTGGAAAGGGGAAAATAGACCGCGCACGATGGGGGAGGGGAAAGGTCCTGGGAGAGAACTCTATTGTAACCTCTAAAACTCCGTCTTTCTTCAGTGTCCTGTATATCTCGTTCGGCTGTCGTGTGCTCAAATCAGGGTACTGCTGTGTAGTATAATCCGTCAGATATTTTCGCTCGCACGTAATTGGTCTACACAAGTCACGTAACTGAATATGTCCCAGCTAAAATAAAAACAAGACAATGGATGAAAAGGAAATGATTCTTTTTAGATAGCTCTGTGTAGCACAATCTTTAAATTCCAGCTGTTCTTTAAGCTTTTTGGACAGATTATTTCCAAACACAAATTCCAATTCTACCAGACGACCCACATGAAAATCAGGTAAGGCTGACGTGGCTTTCTCTCTAAATATTGTAATTTATTTATCTATTTAAAAAAAAACTTTAGTATCTCATAATACTCAACAAATAGTTCTCATAGTTAATAATCAACAAAAAATTAGGTACCAGGCCTCCTAGCTCCAGACTCCTTTTCCAATTTTATTACTTGTGTTTATTTCCTTTTCCGACCGATCGACCCAAAATCAGAAAACGCATTCGACAATAAACGAAAAAAAGGGGGGGATGGCCTAACACAAATAGCAGCAGTGCGTAAATCAGACAGGTTTGCATTCTCTGATGCAAATTTTTGGACATATACCAAAATCATATCGGGAGTCACGGGCTCCCTTTTAACTACCGGTGTAGAAAAGTTTCTCTTGGCCGAGTCTAGGATACCTTTCACAAGACTAGAATCACAAGGATTAGATAATCCATAAAGATCATGCGCCCAGCGGATACCGTAAAGAGCACCTTCTAAAACCGAATATAATGAATTACTTTGAAGTAAAAACTCTAAGTAAGTAGCAACGGACAAATAATTAGACGGAAGAACACTAATTTCCTTAAAACTAGCAGCCAAAACCCTAAACTTTTCAAAAGCCCTAGAATAGCGCTCAAAAGTGGAATCCGCTTTTGCTCCTATACAACCTAAAGGTAAACAACTTGCTAAGCGGCTAAGCTCAGGATCCGTAAAACGACCCTCAAAGGTTGACAGGGCTAAGGCACCTTGTAATAAACAAACAAAAGGAAAAATAAGTACAAAACCAATAGGTGCAAACTAATAAGTTACAAAACACATAAAAGGTCCCAGGGGACCAAACAGTCCCATTGGACCAAAAAATATCAGCTAACATCCAAACTGTCAACAGGCCAGTAGCACAAAAACAGAAAATGAAAAAACTTCACAGTCCCAGTGGACCAACAGCATAAAATATTGTCCTAGTCCCAGTGGACTTGCAACGTCTTGGTACTGTACATGTCCAGTTTCAAGAACAACACTGGAGTACTAAAAGAAGAGGAACCAAAACAAGTCTCTTTGTTACATAAGCTCCATGCACAAAAACATCTCTGCTATTCTGGACAAACAAAAAATCTACAACAAAACTCTTATATGCGCCGTTTCGCTGAATAAGATAAGGCCAGGAAAGTGAAGAAGGCCAAAACGGGACGACCAAAACACCACGAGACTGGCAATTGAGAAAACGTGTAAGAAGGCGCGGAATTAAATTCGCGAGGAAACAAGCCAGCAGTTTTCCCCACCCCAGTCAAAGGCTATAGCATCGACACCCAAACTCCTTGGTTGAAAAATCAAAGAATAAAACCTAGGGACTTTAGCATTGACAGAATTGGCAAAACAGTCAACAATAAATGAAAAGAAGAAGCCAAGCTTCATCTTTGCGTTGTTCTCGGGCCTACAGGGGAACGGCAACTCGGAGGAACGTGGCGGTCTGCTCCGCGCTGTGGACACGAGCACGTAGCGTCGAGGGCAAGGGTGGGTACTGGACAGCCCTCGTTGAAGGCCTGCATGGCGTTGATTTCGGGTAAGGCGCGGGAAGCGCGCGGCTGTTGGTCAAAGGTCTCTCTTTCAGGTGGGGTGCCAGTGGGGTCGCCAAGGGATGGGAAAGTGCGCGGCAGAAGTCCAAGGTTGGGTAGCGAGTCGTAAGAGAAGTACATATCTTTGAACGAGCGGCTCACATAAACCATGGAGTGGAATTACGTAATCTCGCCGCTGCCGGACTGTGTGGTGAGCTTGGCAAAGAACGCTCCCTCTATCGATATGGGCGAGTGGTTGGCTGCTGATAGGCTGAGGCTTATGGGGTGGAGTTCGTCGTGAGAGAAACCGCAGGCTATGAAATCGAACAGTGACCGCAAGTCCGATTGTGCGCCAGTGTCGGCTATTGCAGATACTTCGGCATAGAGGTCTGAGGAAGTTTTGTCGGTGCCACTGCCGGTCCTGCCTGGCAGGGAGAGGGATATAGTGACTGGGATCCTAGGGTGATCTCGTAAGCGAGCCCATTTCCACTCCCCCTTGAAGAAGATGTGGTGATCCAAACGCACTGCTGATGGTTTCGTGACGGTGACGTGTGTGGTCGTGTTCCGGTTTTGGCGACGTCTTCGGGGGGCTCAGGGGTGTCGGGCACTCTTGGTCTGAAATGCTGCTATTTGTGAGATCGGCTCTGTTTCTGTGGTGTGGACCCCTGGGGTCTGGGGCGGGCGCTGTGGAGGCAAGCGCTGCTGACGTTTCTTACGGCGATTGGCCCTGTAGCATATGATGCACATTTGATGGGGTTTCTCGTTTTAGCCTCACGCCCCTTCCGTGAAGACCTTAAAGGCGTTATGACAGCCGGGGCATGTCACTTCCTTCGCCCGATCCGCTTGAGAGGGAGTGGAGACAGGGTTAGGTGGCAATTTCTTTTGCTTCTGGAAGGAAGAGACAGCGGATAGTGAGGGGGAGCGAAGGGTGTTACTGGCCATCTCTTTGGTTTCCACTAACGCGATAACCTCGTTTATCGGTTTCGCGAGTATTCCAGCTATGCCCAGCACTTCCCTCCTGATGTCGGTGTCGTAAAGGCCGGTCAGGATGACGACACGGATGACGTGGTCAGTGTAGTCGACCGAAGCGCCACAGGTGCTCGTAGTGGTATAGGAACAAGTTTCTGCTTTCCCCCGTACTTTAGCTGTGATGGTCCGGAAAGGCTCGTCACGTTCTTGCCGTAGCTGGAGAAGCTCTGTACGTAGCACGCAAGTGGCGACTGGGATTACCGCTAAGGAGCGCATGGCGGCTAGCAGTTGGGACAGGGTCTCAGAAGCTGCATTAGGATTGGCTTTGGGAACGCTGTCCCCAAGTTCAGTTCCGGGGCACTGGAATAGCTGGGAGGGCGCCGAGACGTCGTCGATGCCTGAACCTGACCGGAAAACCTCCCAGCGTCTCGTGAAGACGTTCCACTCTTCTATTGTGACTCCAACGTCGACCTTGGGCCGCTCGAGATTTGGGCCTCGGGTTGCTGTAGATGCGGGGGTAGCGTCTGCGACGGTAGGCGCCGGATTGTGGTGGGCCAGGTCGTGATTAGTGAGAAGAACAATTGCCAATGCTTCAGAGACATCGTCTGTTGTGAATGTGCAGTCGGGTAAGGAGCATTCGATGACAACCATGACAACGAAACCAGCTGTTTCATGAAGCGAACTCCTCGGTTGACTTTGTTTTAGTTACAACGATAAAACAGTTCTATAGGAAGAAATACAGTACAGGTACGCTAAATGACAAGAACAATAAAGCTAAACATAACAGACTTACGATAATAAGTACAGTCCGTAAGTATAATGCGTCCGCGCAAAACGAATTCGAATGTCAAAACAACATGGCCGACTCTCAACTAGTCAGCAGTCCTACCGAGCCATCGGTATATGGCCAGCGGTGGTCCCTTCAAAAAAGTCTTAATATTCACTTGTGGTTAGTTAGTGAACTCTCGTCCGAGAGAATCTGGAGAAACGTTTTTGGTGCGTAAACCATAGATAACTCCAAATATTAATTTCCGTTGGACTTTTTGATTAGGGCTTACGACAGGATTCTCAACATAGGATTTACTCTAAAAGCGCCGTTTGTTGAATTGCTGGGCTTCAGATGTCTATTCAAGTGGATTCCGGTCTTTGGAAACCAATATAACAGTTAAGTTAACATTAATACTAACAACCAACTTCAAAATGTGATACTTACCGTCTTGCAGATGCAAATTCTAGTCGATAAAATGATTATAAATTGCATTTATTTGAAATACGAACAAATTACCTGTCAAGCTGTCGACACGAACAGCTTCTTGTTTTGAAAGCAACACGAGCAAGCGAAGCCGTTTGAGTTAATCCAGAAAACATGAATTGCACGGTCTACAATCAACGCCACATCAGTCAGTGGTGGTTCATTCCCGTAAATACGTATTCCTCTTCCTGGAGCACTTTCCTCCGAGCTTCGCGCTGTATTCATCTTCAGAATCGCCGTTAACGCGATAAGCTGTCCTTTCGTCATTTTGCCGAACATCTTGGTGATGGTGGCAGTGCAAACCAAACGTCAACTTCGCACCAAATCTAACGTATCACTCGCCTGTTGAGCCACAACTGACCCGGCTTGTTGTGGGACTTGTTGTTCAACCTTTGCAAATCGTCCGCTATAGCTTTATGCTCAAAGGTGAGACTGGCATAAACTGCACCAGGGTAGACAAGATAACAACAGCTATAACCTTAAGGTGTGTCATAGTGTCACTTAATCATTTCGTTGTGTTGAGTACAGAGCGTTATCTCGCTACAAAACACTGTCTCTTTCGCGCACGAGAACCTTGCTACTGAGGTGCGTAATATCGTAGCTTCTTGCCTGGCGTGGGCTGCCGCGATCATCCCTCCGATGGAAGACTTCTGGCCAGCAAACATACATTATGTCGCAAAATTGGCAGTTCTTGTTACACAGTTTATCCTTTTTGCGTTAGACGTTTATTTTAACGTTTCTGTATACAGGGAGTTCCGCCCCAACGAAAAACAAATAATTGCTAATCAAGTTTCCACAGAAGTGAAGGAGAAGTTACTCTAGAATTACTGAAAAACAATTCTCCGATGTTTGATATCCCTCAAATGTTAATTTGCTGAAATTAACTTTAAGGCTATAAGCCTAAATGAACGTTCATTTCTAATCTCCCGAGGATGCTCTGCCACAAAAAAATCACTCGCTCACGACTTCCGACAGCTAAACAGGCTAATACGACGGAAGCTTCTTGGTTTGCAAAATATCGCAGAGATGCAATGAAGACAGATAAATAACCATTTTTTTTTTCAACTTCAAATAAAATTAGTTACTACTTATGTCTAAAGTCACTCATTGATATGATGCTTTATTAAATCCATTTTGAAATCACTGGTTATCCTTGCAATCTGATTGGCTCTCAATGGTGCGATTTATTCACGAATCGCACTATTTTTTGCTCTAAATCGCATCTTTTTCTCAGCCATTGAGAATGGGACAGTAAAACAAAACAACAAATCAGATATTAGTTTAAAGTAAACAATAAAATTTCAGGAAAATGAAAGACAAAAAGCCATTGTGTGGAGAATTTAGCAACTAGTATTGCCAAAACTCTGTTGTTATTGTGTTTTTTTTCCAAAAAAAACTTGACGAATGTAATGAATTACAGTTTCTAAATGACGATTATCAGCTCCTTCAGGCTGAACACCTACTTTAATGGAAGTTTCCAACTTTTAGTGTCCATTTTGACGAATATTTTGGCGATTTTTCTTCAACATCTGCTCAAAATCCGTATGATACCGAGTCCCGTAAAACATAAACAAACGAAAACCACACAACAACAAATTCAGGGCCATCTCAAGAAGGTAGATGTTTCCAGGTTTCTGGTAGTTTCAAACGAAGCAACAAAAGAGCTCAACTCTGTCGCTGTGAATAAACATAGTCAAAATACGCCCCGCTCCACAAAACAGTGAATGAATGAACGTCTTACGAAGCTGGTGTTAGTTCCGCCATCTTGGAGATATCTTGAAACAAATGGCGCCGCAAGAACTTGACAAGGTCCTGAGTATTGAGTCCTTCGCCGATGTCACAAAAAGAAACGGAGGTGATAACGAGCTGGACTCCCTTAAAATCATGCCATTAAACGGTATGAAAGAAAAAAAACGTACCATCCACTGGGCATCGTGCACTCGAGGGAGTTTCACAACTCAAAAGAAATCCATCGCAGAATTACGCAGGATGCACCTTCAAATTCCTTCTGCAAAGACAATGAAAAGTCTCAGCCTCAACCACAGAAGAAAGAAAGACCTTCCATCATTGATTCAGGCGACGAGAATTGAACTTTTCTACCTGAAGCAGACTATTTTCGTTCTGACTTCAAAACCGCTTGTTTCTTTGTCATGCTCGGATGAGTTTTCGTCACATGACATCGTTTTGCATACTAAATGAAACGTAAAGGCGTTTCCGGTTCCGCTTTTTTTTTTTAACAAACCCGCTACTGGAACAATATACCAAAAGTCTAAAAATTAAGGCGATAAAATTGTGTGATTTCAAAATGGATCTAATAAAGTGGCAATTGAACTTCGTGTCGTGCAATTTTGGTCTGAAATCATACTTGTGATTTCAAATCGAACTCGCGCTGCGCGCTCGTTCGATTTTGAAATCACGCGTATGATTTCAGACCAAATTGCACTCCACTCAGTTCAATTACCATTATAAATACTCTACATTCTGAATAGCTTGTAGTAAAAGATACACAATTATCAATGTGTGTCAACCATGCTAGGCACCTGATAAGTTACACGCATGAAATCAGACTTTAACTGTTATACAACATTTAAACAAGTAAACAAAACCTCTATTGGGGTTCTTTTCACCTTCTAAAGCAATTTGACTTATATATTATAATGTTCACTTGATACAACAATAATACTGGTGTGTTTTGTCCATGCTTGATAGTCAGTATAGACTTCCCAGGAAATGACTCTTTAAAGCATCTCTAAGTTTCAGCATAGCAAGTGTGGAACTCACACCCTCTAATGAAAAGATCAAAGTCTTTGTATCACACTCTCTGAAATTCCCTGAAACATGGAGGGAAGAAAGGTCCACTGAGAAAAGTAGACACCACTTAGCACTTTCCTGGTTGATTTGCTTTGGCCCCAAAAACATTTATTTGGGTCATGATGATTTCCCAAATTCATGATGAATTCCCAAATTCCCGAGACAGTAAAGAACATCCCACATCCTATGCCCAAATTTTGGAAGTCAAATCCTGTCAAGATATTTTGAATTTAGGGATTTCCGCACCATAGTTTTGTCGAATTCCAGATCCTGACAATACCTTCCAGACCCAGCTAAGTGTAACAAAGTCAATTATCGCTACTGACCAGGTGAAGGTAATATCTGCATACGAGCCAAGTGGCCCATCAGGCCGGAGCTTATTCCGGTTTCTTTAGCATGAAGCGACTAGGAGTACTTTTACTTCCCCCTGGATGTGATGCTAGTCCATACAGCTGTAGCAGGGTTACCCCCCCGCCCCCGCCCCCCACCCCCAGCATTAAGCTCACCAGTACCCAATTATACACCTGCATTGGTGGAGAGAGGCACTGTGACAGTGTCTTACCCAAGAACACAACACAATGTCCCCGGCCAGGGATCGAACCCGGGCTGCTTGATCTGGAGACAAGCGCAGTAGGCATGAGGCCACCGCGCCTCCCACTACTGACAATTTGAAGGATAGTGAAAAACATAATTGCAATGAAGTCGTCCAGTATACCTGGAACAATGCTCCAATGTTATAAATTATTGAATATTTAAATGAAAGTGATCATATGATTGCAGAGCCTTGTGTGTTTTAAACACCAAAGACATGACCCAAATACCTACTTTGGTACATGTAAAAAAACAATCGCTAATTTGCTCTGAGCATTAATTATTAATTATAATGTATGAATGAACAAAGTTTAAAAAAATGTAAAAGTGCTTTTAGAGGAATCCAGAGGAATGGGAGTGGTTCAAACCAAAGACCCTCAGACAGTGGAAAGAGAATAGATATTTTCTGAGAAAATACAATTTGAATTACAGGTATATTAGGCACCAGCCTATGAAACTATAGCTATTATAAAATCATTTGCTTTCAGTATTTTCTATTTGATCGAGAGTTATGACATACAAATACTCGACAAAGAAATTTGAAAGTCCTTAAGTGAGGCAGAGGAATATTTTCAGTTGGATGTGGAAGCTTATTTAAGTGAGGAGCTCTTGAAACAGCCTGTGGGAAATTCAAACACTTATGACCTCAAATCAGCAAATGCAATGTCAGGAGAATTCAATGTCATGATCGTTCAAACACTCGAAACCTGAACCAAAAGGGCAATGTAAAAATCTTTCCTTAAGCTAATCTTAGATAACAAAAATCCACAGCACTCCAGAAACATAAATATTATCATCCATACAAAATTAAGGACTACTATAACTTTTCAATTAAACAGACCAAAGGATAACATCAGAGGCTTCAACCATGAAACTTTTTGTTGTCATATGCATTACTACACACATCAAGATCCAGTAGTTTAGATGATGGCAAAACGATCTTCTTTGGCAACAAAGAATCAAACTGCTATTAGGCAACCTCTCCACAGGCAGCTACAGGCCAGCTGCCAATCTTCCAGCCCGGTGTAATTATGTTACAATTATCTATCTTGAATTACATATTTGGATGGAGAATGATCCACAAAATATTGTTTATGCACAGTGAAATAATTGCGAAAGACAATACAGTGCAGTTTGATAATTTATTGCGTGTTTGTATAAATTTATTGCTTCAGTACGAAAAATTTATTATGAATTTAAAATTTACAACCGTATTGGTTCGGTACAGAAATCCCACGATGCGAACCCGTATTGTTCGAGAATACGGGCAAATCCGGGAGTATCGTGTTTTATGAAACGAGACGTGTCTGCCGCGTGTCAGGAACTGTTTTTTTCCCGATTCGGTCTTTTTCCGTAGCAGGGAAAATCCGTTCTCCGGAAACCTCACTGAAACGCGGTTTGTCAAGGCCCGAAAATTGTCTTATTCGTCCTGATTTGCTACGAATAACGGCGCACCGCAGGCGAGCACAAACCATCAAGTTTAGAATTTTTACTCTCATCCCTTGTTATTATTTTTGGGTTTCGAACGAAGTTCCACGGTACTACAAGTATAACGGGAGTCCGATACCCGAAACTGCACGGTACCTTAACTGTCAATATCGGATATTCCACGGTACGTGAAGTATCATTTGGGATTCCCCTATCGGATATTTCACGGTACGTCAAGTGTCACTCGAGATTCTCCTATTCTTGGGTTTCACGTGACGTCACAAGCTTTGATCAAATCAGTGTCCGCCATGTTGGTGTCCCACGGGTGTCAAATTTATGCTAATAATAGTCCATTTCTACAGTGAAGCTTCTCTATTATCGCTCTATTATTTCGACAACTACATGAATTTCCAGAAAGAAAAAAGCGATAAAAGTACCGGGCATTCCAGTGCTCTCTGAGTATGCCAAAAGCTTAGAGAGTCGAGTAAAGGAAAGATATTCGCAAAAGATCTCGGTCATCGGGGTTGACCCCGCAGGCATAACAGCCGAGCAGTTCAGTCCAGAATGCTTGAGGGTCCCCAATAGGTTTGGCGGGATGCGGGATTTGGCTTTTTTTCGCCGTGATATTCGGGATTTGAGCTAAAAACAGGGGCGGGAAGCGGGAATTACAATTACGAGCGGGAGCGGGATTTCGTGTTTTTATGGGGTTGGGATGCGGGATTCGCAAGAGGAATAGAGCGGGATGCGGGATTTCAATTCTTACGTGACCTCATAAATTGACCAGCCCAAAAGCCGCACGTTGGGCAGAAATGAACCTTTTGTGCGTATAGCTGTGTCAGGTTTCAAGTAATGAGTAGCAACGGCTCTGTACCCTGTCAGGTTCGGTCAAACGCATCCATTATCGCTTGACTAAGTTGGTATCATGAGACTGTATGAAGTCTTTGAGTCCTATTGCGATCCTCTGACATCAATGACATCTATCCATTTCCCACATCTTCGACGCTTGCAAATGTAATCTTGACCTTCCCCCCGCGCCCCCCGTCCTTTCTAGTTTTTCTAGTCTTTCGACCTTTTCTAGAGCGCTTGTCTTGGCCAGGATGGCCACAATGGATGTCGGTGATAGTGATTTACCAAACGAAGTATGAGACATTATAAATTGCGTCGCCACATATGTGCGAGCGGGAATGCCTTCATTCGGAAAGAAAAGTTCTGAGCCCAGATTTCAAGGAAAGTGAAGACGCTGAAAGCTTTGAAAGAAACTGTCAGGTGTGTTTACGGGCCATCCCTTTAATATGGTGATGAAAAATCGTTTTCTTTCACTGATACGTAGACAAAAGAAAACAAAACAGTAAACAGTTTACAGAAAGAAACGTTATAATCATTTGTGCTTACTTATCTGCTACCTATTGAATCTTTTTGTGATCTTTTATGCGATATCTATTTTTACAGTTTCTGTGTTAATAATTAAATTAATTATTAAGTTAAAAAATTAATAATTAACATTTACTTATAAACAAATTAATAATTAACACAGAAACGTCTTTGAAAAGTAGGCGGGATCGGGATTTCCAGGCAAAAAAGGGCGGGATGTCGGGATTAACAGTGATAAATGGGCGGTAAAGTGGGATTTGAGAACCCTATTGTGAACCCTCAATGCTTGCCTCCTGTGGAAGTCTCGGACTTGCTGAGTTACCTCGCTCTTGAGACCAGCTTCTACACCAACAAGTAGTTCAAGGCGTTCAAGAGTCTGGAGGCGTTTAATCAAATGGTGTCGGGATTTGTAACCTCAGTTGTAGGCAAAGTAATCGCCGGCAAGTATGTCGTGAGAGCAAGCGTATGAATGATCCTTTAGTGAACGTTCGGGTCATTTTCGAAAATGATGGGACTATTTTGTCAGCCCATTGCTTGGGATGCAAAGCTGGACTGGCTGAGTCATGCTCACATATCGCGAGTGTTTTATTTTATTTAGAGGCAACTACACGAATTCATGGCAAGCTCGCTTGCACGCAGGTAAAATGCTCATGGATTTTGCCGACATATGTCAATGAAGTGCCGGATGCGAGGGCTAGGGACATCGGTTTTTCATCGGCTAACAAGCTCAAAGAAAAGTTCGACCAGAAAATTGAGGATCTACAACGGCCGCAAGCCTCGAAGCATGTAGCAGCTTCTAGTTCTGGGACTGCATCAGCCAGCGCCTCAGCGCATGCAGCGCGCATCGGCGCCTTCGAAAGAGGAAATGGAAGAGGAAAAGTTTAATTGCTCCTTTTGCTGACCAATTTATCGACCAAAGCCGCTCTGTTCCGGTAGTTTCGGAGCGAAGTGTTTGCTACAAACTCGTTCACTCTCTAGCACCCTCTTGTTTGTAGCGTCACCGCCACACACCGCAGAAATCTACTCGTTTCTCCTCCAAATAGTGAGTTCCTCCTGTTCTTCCCCTTGATTTGTCATAATCTTAGGTATACGAAAAAACCCTAAGCCTCTACGATTTCCACTTTTGCTCGAACAGCCAACAACAACGGATAAAACCATCCCTTCTTTCTCACATGAACTCTTCTTTGGATACGCTTTGTTAACGCTTGAGGGACACCAAGATGGCGGATAGTAACCGTTGCTAAGCTATTAGGGAACTTTTAAAGCACGGGTCGTTTTAGAGGCAACGGCAACTTTAGCGACCGAAAGAGCCTGGGAAGAGAACAACGTCGTTCCCGCCAAAATATAAACGTTAAGCAGTTAGACGAGTTTTGCAGCAGCGACGTCGGTAGCAAACTCTGTTGGCTTTTAAAATAAGCTGTTTGAGAGAATGCCATCTTTCAGTGAAATGAGAAACCTGCTTCTTTTTTTGTACGACAGTAAAAGCATCTGTGACGAAGAATTTTTGACCTTGTACGAAAGTTACAGTTCCAAGAATCTAGAATTCCCTTACAGCTCCTACCCAAAGTTTGATTACGACCAGATGGATGAATCAGAGTGTTTAGCGGAGTTCAGAGTGCGAAAACAGGACATAACATTATTGGCAAATGTTCTTCAATTACCAGACACTTTCCGATGTCCGCAAAGAACAACTTGTGACCGAACTGAAGGGCTTTGTATGCTTCTGAAGCGCTTCTCGTATCCATGTCGCTATTCAGACATGATTCATCGTTTTGCAAGACCAGTTCCTTAAATAAGCATGATTACCAATACAGTGATGGGTCATATTTTTTTGAGCCATGGTCATCGAATTTCACAATGGAATTTTGATATACTGAGTCCGCCAATGCTACAGGAGTATGCAGATGTTATCCATGCTAAAGGTGCACCTCTCAGCAATTGCTTTGGGTTTATAAATAGGACAGTCAGACCAATTTCTCGCCCAGGCCAACACCAAAGAATAGTGTACAATGGACATAAACGGGTACATTCACTCAAGTTTCAGTCTGTCGCTCTACCAAATGGACTTATTGGAAATATGTATGGGCCTGTTGGTAAGTTATGTTCACTGGGATGCCATGAAAATAAGCTGCCACTTAAGGTTTCATTAATTTATTAATCTTATTTATCTGTTTTGGTATGCAGAGGGGAAAAAACATGATGCAAGCATGTTGGTAGAGTCCAATCTTCTCCAGGAATTGGAAAGGAATGCATTTTCCCCAACAGGCCAGCCCATGAGTGTTTATGGTGATCCTGCCTATCCCCTGCGAACACACCTACAGGCACCATTTCGCCATGGTGTCCTAACACCGATGATGGAACAATACAATTCTGACATGAGTTCTGTTAGAGTAACCGTGGAGTGGCTCTTTGGGGACATCATCAACGACTTCAAGTTTTTGGTTTTTAAGAAAAACCTAAAAATTGGAATGAGTAGTGTGGGAAAAATGTATCTTGTATGTGCACTTCTTAATAATGCTATTACCTGCCTATATGGCAACAAAACCTCAGAGTTTTTTGGTCTAGACCCTCCTTCATTGCAGTATTATTTTAGATAAATTCTCTCAAATAAACAGAGCAGAAATGGAGGCCATTTTAATTAAACCCAAATTTATTAAGTATTTGAAGTCTTCTTGGTGGTCACCAATGAAAGAGTCAAACTTGTAACAACAATAATGAATGAACTTGTTTTTTTCTTCGAATTCACAAAACGCAAGTAAATAATAAGACATCAATTTCAACAAATACCTGTCTTTTTGTTGAAATAACTAAACACTGCCTTAACATGTTCATACTTGGGGAAAATGTCATTGTCTCTTCTCGAGAAGCTTTTGGATAACCGACAGAATAGCTTGATTTGTTTGTTGTTGTTGCTGTAAGACAGTCACCATCACTTGCTGATTCTGCTCTTGCTCTAGTCTTCTTAGATCTAGCTCTTGTTGTCGTAATTCTCGCTCATTCTTGGCTTTCTCTTGCATGAATTCAACTAGTGGTTCCGTGCGAGCACTTCTCCTTTGGCGCTTCGGTTTCTCCTCGCATTCATCGCCATTCTCTGTTGATCTGCGCTTTTTCGTTTCGCTGTATCGCTCTAAAGCTTTCTGCCTTACGTCCTCTGCCTTGCTTTTATCTTCTTTTTTTGCTTTCTTGCCTGAGCATCACCAACTTTGTTTACGCTCTCTTCTTTCCCGACGAGTTCTTCAAGTAAAACATCTATTTCAGACATGTCGTCCACGGATATTCCACTTGCAGTTTTTTCTTGATGCATCTTGGCCTTATACTTCTTCTGGAGAAGAACCCATCGGTCTCTTACTGCCCTCTTATCTTTGAGATGAAAACTGGTTGTCTTCACTTGATTTAGCTTTTCTGCGATCGATTCCCATCTTTCACCCCTCGCAACGCTTCCTTTTTTGAATGAAAACAAATCGCTCGCCAGGATTTCTCGAAGCAAAATAACATCATGATCTTCAGTCCACCAGGAGCCATAATCGGGGACGGAGACCGTAAGTCTTGGGATCCGCGCGCACCTATGATATGGGACAATTTTTCTATTTTTAGAACAAATTGCACCATCCTGACGTCATATATCCGCGCGGATCCACGCACATGTCGGGGGCTCTCGCGTGGATGTTGTCACGTTGCGTGATCAAATGTTGAGAGTTGAGAGACCTTGAGAGATTCTCTTACGTATTTTTCATAGCGATGGCAGGGAATAAGGCAGGGAATACGAACCAGGACGCTTATATGTAGTTTTATGCTCTGAGCTAACGGAAAAGGTGGGTTTTTCAGGGTCGAAAACAAAACTTCAATCTCGCGCTGGGGATGAATCATAAGATCTGCTCGCGCTAGTTGTAAGCTTACGCGTATGTTTTTGCGTTTGTTCCGACTTAAGAATATAGCGAGAAAACCCTCTACTCTGGTATCGAGTTAATTTGTGAGTTTCTCAGACAATGGTTAATCATAACCAAATCCTGTTTTGATAGTTTCTTATTGTTTCTGCTTGTTTGGTGAGTCTGACGCGTACAACTAGCTCATTTGTATAGTGCAGCTCGTGCACTTTCAAGTCCGAGTCGGTGTTTTCAATTGTCAACAAAGCTTGACAAAGATTTCTTTCGTTATCTTTTGTGCTGAGATGCTGCAACAAATTTCACGAACGCAAAAAAGGCTACTAACATCATGCTGTTTCTTCAACATAAGCATAGTGAAGTTTTACACTGCGAAAATGAAAATAGACAAGGAGTTTTGATAACTCGATCAACAAAATTGAAATCGTTATTCGAAGTTGAATAAAGAAAGCGTCATCGTAACTTTGCTGATTATTTCTCCTTTATTCACATATTTTCAGCTTAGCTTCTAATACCTTCTCAAACATTTATCAATCTTAAACATATTTAAAACTATAGAGTTATTGTTTGAGTTCGATGTACGCTTTCACACGAAAGTGCGGCGGAAGCACAATTTGTCATGTTTACCGTGACTGTGCAAAACACGCATCGGCGGGCGCTCTCATTCATCGACAACAGAGAATTTACTGGATTTTTACACGAATAAAACTGAGCAGTATCTACGGACGTAAAGTTATTGGACCTTGATGAAACATCAAGCGTTGCTTACAATTCAGGCGAAACTCAAACTGACCAAACTAGCAATTATTTTGTTTTACTTTTCAGTTGCGATAGACTAACAAATTCCTCGCAAGTGTGTGGCAAGAGAAGCTAGGAAACTATGAAGTCCTGAAGCTCTGCTATATCTAAATATATTCAGCTAGTTTTTTGCTGTGTAATGGAAAAGCTCTTCAACATATGTGAAATTAAATAAGTGGAGTAATGTACAGCTCATGTAAACGTAAAAGAAGCATCCGTCGGAACACAACTTGGTTAGCGATATATATAAGCTTAAAGCGGAACATACCTAAATTCGACACTGTCTTACTTCGCTCAAACTGGAGCAACTTACGACGAAAATACTTAAGCAAAATTCCAACAGACGTAAACGCGTTGAGTTGTGGGCCAAAAACATGGAAAATGTCGGGAATTTCGGACGCCATTTCCCCCGCGCGACATCTGCAAAAATCCTCGCAGCATGTACGCGCGTGTGCCGCAGGCGATGGCGCAATTTGTTCTGAAAATAGAATTATTGTCTCATATCGTGGGGACAACCCCAATACTAGAAATGGCGCGCGCTTACGGTCTCCGTCCCCGATTATGGCTCCTGAGTCCACTCCATAGCTCTAAATGCAAAATACAACAATGCAGCTATTTGACCGACGATCGAGAAAAAATGTAAACTTATAAAGATGTGCATAAAAATATTTTCTGTTGAAATGTCTTCGAAAGACTCAATAGTTCAGCTTACTTTGGTTTTCCATCGGAGGCCGGCGCCGACATCTTTTGCTCAAAGCTACGAGAAATGAAAATGTCTGTGTTTTTATCTATGTCTGAGTATACAATTTGAACAACATGAAAGAAAATACTTCTAAAAAGGTAACAAGGACAAAATAAAATGTTTTGAAACAAGCTAGTGAGGGAAAGATACTCACGTTCTGGAGACGACGCCAAAATGAAGGTTTTCACGTTCGCGCGAAACGAAGACGACTTGACAGACAACTCCAGAACGCCTACCGGAACAAAAAGTCACCCAGGATTCCCCTATCGTATATTTCACGAAAGGTAGTTTAATGAAATTCCCAAAGTGTGGGAAGGCATCAATGTCTCCTGAAAAGGTACTCTTCATCCGATGCATTCTTCTCCAAATTCCCTTCGAACACCATAGATAACCATGTGGCATAAATAGAACAACCAAGGGTGACCTTTACATCCAAGACCTTCTATTGGATAACATAATTATTGCATGTAAGGATGTTCAATCCGTGTGCACAACGTGATTATTTAAACTAGTGAGACAATCTCAGATAGTGCAGACTGCAATTGATAGTTCTGGCACGGTAGTCCCATAAGTACTCACCCCTGCTCGGTTCACTTCCGGTTTGTATCTACCTTGATAGTCTGCTAGGGCTTCTCCCCTTAGCAGTGAATACGTTTCAAGGTTGTATGTTCATTGAAGGTCCGAAAATTACGTACAAGTACTGTTTGTCACGACAGCTTTTAAATTTTACTCTGGTGTTTTACGATGATTTTCGTTCATTTTAAATTCAATAATACGTTGAAGAAACGTGACAATTTAGCTCTTCGCGCCAACTTTGTAACTTCATACTTTTGTTTTCCGCGGAAAGGTATGTAACATGAAACACTTTTTTCTCAAAACGCAAATTTTCTTATCACAGATGAACAAGAACTAATTTAATTATGAGATAGTCACGGAATACCACTTTCTCTTTCTGTTGCCACCGTTGTTAACAATAAAACAATTCAAAATTAATACACAAAACTGGGAAGCGTTTCAATGAGAAGTATTGAAGGTAAACAGCGCTACTTGGCCGATATTATCCTGCATCGATGAACGAGTCTCCTCAAAGACTGATTAAATTAATTTGCGCTTTCTTTAGGTGCCACGGAGTCTGCAGCAATATTTGAGCACTTTCCTGGTTTCTTTTGTCACAAATTTACAATTTGCAGAATATTAAAGCCACTAACTCGGGAACTTTTTGGTCTCTCTTACAGACGCAGTTTAGGCAAGAAATAAATAAGCCGCTAATGAGAAACTTCACATTTCCCTTCTTTATTTCAACGCTGACAAACATACTATTGTAGTTGGAAAACAGCAGATGATATTTTTTGAACCGACCTAGCTGTGGGTAATTCTAAAAGATACGTTTAACTTTTGCACTAAACAGGGACAAGTGGCGCTACCTAGTACCTGATATTACATGACATAAAAAACCGCGTGGAAACATAGTATATAACACTTACAATGCCAGAACGCATGCCTCTTACATGTTGGGTTCTACCATAAGGAAAACTACTCAACATTAGTGTGTTATCCCGTATCCAATGTATCCTCCACCTAATGTATAGAAGACACGAACGCTAACTAATCTGCGCATGCGTTTAGAGCAAATTGGTTTTGTTCTTAAGAGAATAGTACCACAAGGAGAGCAAGGGGTTACTTGAAACAAATATATAGCTTTGCTATGCTTACTCGTAACTGACGTAGATGGAACACGTTTTACGTAGGGTACACGTGTACCTTTCCCAGTTCACCCCCACCATTTCCTTGTCTCTAGACTAATTAATTAATTGAAATCAATTAATTAAACAAACATTAAAGTTTACACCTTAGCACTTTAGTACCTTAGTGCCTAAGCGGCAGGCAACCCCCAAACCATCCCAATAGTGCATTCTGCACAAAAAAAAAACTCAAACAGAAACCTTCCTAAACTATGAGACATGTTCAACGTCCATTAGTTTTTTGTTCTATATTAACTTAAAGGAGCTACGTCACGGTTTGCACATCTTGAACTGTTTTGCCTAAATTTCTCTTGCTCTTGCTTTTCTTGTTTGTAATCCGTGTTAATCTTCTTCATCCTTAACCATCCTTGGTCTCTTATGATTTATTATCATTTCTTTGGTGTTTTTCTATTCTAACAAACTATTATTTCAGGTTTCTTTCTATTGAAAGGTAATTTTGTACATGGCCAAAATAACCTAAAATGCCATGACTGAGCTCCTTTAACAATCACTCTGATGTGGCATACTCCGCAAAGCTTCCAGCGCTTCTGAGCATCCCACTTTCTGCAGAGCACGACATAATTTTTTTATCGTTGCTCCCTGAGGGCCAAACTTTTCTTTCCATTTTAAAAGTCCTTGGTGGCTCTTTTCAGCAACTTCACTGTGCTTGTTATCTTCTTCCAAATTTCTAATGGCTATCTCAGTCATGGACAGGTTCCGCAAAACTTTCTTCCAGTCGACTCCAACAAGTTCACAAATACAAAGGATATGCTCCTCTGTGACAGGACCCTCATCGCTACCTGATAACGATAATTTTGTAATAAGTTATGTTTACGATTCAAGGGAAGACCACTCTTTACAATAAATGTGGTTCTGTGTATTTTAAATAAATAAGGTCTACCCTGAGATGAGGCCAAGTTCATTGTTAAACTTCATCCTTTTCAGAACGGACTTTGTTAGCCCTTTGGGAGCGGCATGGGGGCTTTGGAAGGCTTCACCTCGTATCTCTTAGAACAACGAATATGAATATGACCGTGAATCTTGGAGAATTTATAACGCGTCAAAAGAATATACTTTGTTGTCTGTGACAAATTAGATGGCCTCTTAGGTTTGACCGAGTTTGACCATATGCAATGTAATGTAAAATTTTAAAATAATGTTAAGACTAATTAAAAATTTTAAGGAAGTTTTGTTTAAGAGTTTGTTTAGAGATCTCAAGACTGAGTAGGACAAAACAATTCTTCAAGCGCTGATAAGATGTTCGAAATTGAGACCAGTTCGTATGAAAAAACGTGCGTGACTTTAAATCTTATTGTGGTTTAAAATTAACATTTCGATTAGTGAGTACTGGGTGATCTCAGAAAACTGAACTTCACCTCGAAGGGGTTAATTAATCCCCTGCCCCGATTTTCGCGGGAAAAATATTAAAAACCCAGCGCTCGTCAAAAATTATTTTTTTTCCCTAGAAATTTAGCTCGGAACATATACAAATTTATATTTGTTTGAATCGTCGATGAAATGACCTTTTCCGGATATTTTTTCCTTCGGGGTAAACAAAAATCTTCTTTTCAAAATCACGCCGAACCCACATGTTGCAAAAAATCTCTTCAAAACCATGACTTCGAAGCGATATATCACTTTAGCGTTAATACCTACCACACATCGGCAGTAGTTAAATCTATTCCTTAACAATCCAGCTTTATCGGGTTAAAATTTCAGCGAAATCGAACAAAACCAGAACTAATTCGCACTTTTTTTGTGACCTCACTCCCTAGACTTGACCTAATAAAGGAAGCCACGGTCGCCCATGGCAACCGAAAAACACGAACATAACAGAGCCGACGTTTCGGCCAAAAAAATCCAGAATTATTGCCTGAGAGCTTAAGAGTAATTGCCACTAAAAATCAAAGAAATCGTGGCCCGGGCGAAAAATCGATTTTGCTCATAATTTGCCAGTTTGAAGGCCTAGGTAAGTAACTGAGGGAAATCAAGTTAGTTTTTTGAAATATCCACTATAACGGGAGAAATTCACGAAAAACGGTTATCGCACCGAAAGCTCAGATTTCACTTCGCGATAATCCGAAATTTTACACTTTTCAGCTTCTTGCTACACAGTCGTTTACATCGCTGTGAAAAGTTCTCAACTTTAAATGTATACATTGATTCTTCCTTAATCAAGAGATAGTGTTCATTTTTAATAATAAAGTGTATTATCGTTTGTCTCACGATGTAGTCACTTGAGATGTAGATCACGGGATATACGACTCGCCCGTACCCAGACCTCCGCCGTTTCTGAACACACCCACGAGACCGGCCACTATCCTATCTGGAATGAGGTCAAGTTTATTGATCGAGATCCTCACTGGTACACACGTAGGGTCAAGGAAGCTATTCACATAAGACTTCACCCTAACAACATCAACAGGGATAGTGGAATTGAAATTCCTGAAGCATGGATACCCACGATCAAGAAACACAACAACAGGAGAACGGTACAACAGCGGACCACTGAGGGAACAGCTACTCGTCGGAACAATGGAACAATAGGAGGATCGAAATGCACCAATCACAGCCGACCTTTGTGATGTAAATGATACCGTGCAATCAGTCGACCTTATCGCCTGAAAAAGACTAGCAGTAAGCAGTCGAAACGTCGCGATCTACATCTCACTCTATTATTGCATCCACCACGATGAATAACAACAACCTTTTCCTCGACAGTGTTCATTTTCATTTCTTGTGTTTTCTGGCCGAACTGAGCCCCGATTAAGTAGACATATGAAGGTGAATTAATCAACATGACACGAGCGTGGGACAAAGAAAAATTCTGAGTCCCCGACAGGAATCGAACCCATGACCTCCCGAACACCGGGCGGGCGCTCTATCCACTGAGCTACGAGAACTCATGGAGAGCAAGGTCATTTAACTGAATTCATATATGATAGGTGTCCTGCATACTGCTAGGATCAACGCTATCGAATTCATCGTGAGTAGTGATAAGTTAATAAAGATGGTGAATTTTAAGCTCGGTAATGAAATGTGAAGGTGAATTAATCAACATGACACGAGCGTGGGACAAAGAAAAATTCTGAGTCCCCAACAGGAATAAGTAGACATACTTTTCTAATTAAAACAAAACGCAAAAGTTATGCAAATTCAGTGAGGAAAAAAGCTGACCGGTAGTGCTTCAAATCGTCTGATATTCTAGCAAAAGACAGTTCAGTCGATGAATTTTAGGCTTACGGATTCATTTTTGTGGGATCTACCAGCAATTTTGCATGAACGCCGATCAAAAATCGAGAAAATTGCAATTCAACCCCTTTGAAATTTGCAATGTAACGCAACACGCTAAAATAGGTAAAAATCTTTTGTTGGCTTGAGACAGGACAATCAAAGCCTATTAATGTCTTTAACGTTTGAAACACTTTCGAAATAGTATTTAACTTAGAAATTGCCTGTAATAGCGAAAAAACACGAGTAGAACCAAACTTAATCACTCCCTAACTCTCCCTGTTTTGTGTCACGCATGATAGACTTGGCCCATGCTACAATCTTGGAAATGACAATCTGTGGCGAAGGTCAAGTAATTTATGCAGCTTCGGGAGAAGTGACGGAGTGTTTGAAGCGTTCAAAGTATTTCCCCACCAGTTGCTCTTAGATTCCCTTTGCGCTTAGATAACTCCTCCCAGAAGCAATTCAAATCTGCAGGAGCAAGGATATTCGGGACGGCTAAAACGCACTGTTCAGCTTTCTCAAATAACAACGCGTACTAGAGCTTTACACTGCAGTCCGCGGTGCTACTATGCAGCGAGCGCGTGACGGACTTGGCAGATGTGTCAAATCTGTAGAAGATGATGAAGCTTTCTCCAGAACTCAACCTTTTTTCAAATTATGCGATATTCAGTTATCAGTTTGCTTTCTTTCGAAGCTTCGTCCAGTACAAAAAGCCTACCTTTGCATTCAGCTCATAGATCGGGGTGGAAAAAGAGACGTCAGTATCAGTTTCATGATCAACTTGCAGGGCGAGAAAGGAAGAGAAAAGAGTTGAATTGCATTGACAACGCTGGGGTGGGGATGAGAAAAAACTCCTGATAAAAATTGCCTTGTTTACAAACCAAATTTGTGACGCCACGGTTGGTTTTCATTGCTATTTAGCACTGAAGCATGAAGCATTTTTGTAGCCAATGACATGTCGGTATATCTTTAACCTACGTTGTCGTTTACACTTCTGAAAAAGTCAGTGCTACCTACTCTTTATCATGCTTTATCATGTAGTCTTGTGGATCGTTTTATATCACCAACTACTGCCTCATTCAGTTGACGAGCCTTTCTTCGACCCTGGTTTAACAAGCTTTTCAGTTCAAATAAGTTAACAAGAAATAATTCGAAAACACAAGTGTCCTGTAAGATGTTGGATGTTGCAACAAGGTGGCCAAACGTAATTAAGCAAATTGCGTGTGTACAACGTTGGTGATATTCTTGCGCGCGTCAATTTTTTTTTCCTTGCTTCTAGTCCAGTTCTGGCCCTTTCTCTGTCACGAAACGTCGGGAGAGAGCCGAGAGCGAGGGACCCTCCCTCTCGACGTTGCGTGACAAGGAGAGGGCCAGAACAAGACTACCTTGCTTCTGGCTAGTCATTGAGAGTGTGACCGTTAAAACTACGGAAATTATTTATTTATTTATCATTCCTAAAGTATTTGCTTACCTCGAAGGACTTTTAGTGGCTTTTGATATCCTTGTTACACTGTATGAGTGGTATGACCGTAACTGTGTGCCGGCACAAATTCCACCGTATTGAATAACGAACTCGCGCGGGGCGTCTCTAACTCATCCAGCTTACTCCGATTCTTCTTTGATAAGTGCGTTGTTTGCTTGGTTATCGATACGACATTAACTTTTCGTGGGAATAGATAGCCTCCTACTGGCTAGCGACGGCATAAAGCTTGTAATCCCTAACATCGTTCCAATATGTATATACTATTGAGACCTTTTTTACTTCGTTCGGCGGGTTAACTGGGCAATCTTCTCTTATTAATGCACGATTTCGCACATCAACAACAAAGATCTTGTTATTAAAATTTGACTCATTTTGAACGGTGAAAAAATGGTTTCAAATTCGTTTCCCTTCAAAAATCGCTCGAGCGTGACACTGGGCAGCGAGTAGATGGAAAGTGCTATTTAAAAGTTTGGTGTTTCTTTTTCTCTTTTTTTAATCTCTTGTCGGCGATTTTTTAAGTTTAATACTACTTTTAAAGCTTTTCAAATGTAAAAGACATTAATAGGCTTTGATTGTCCTGTCTCAAGCCAACAAAAATGGTCTTACCTATTTTAGCGTGTTGCGTTACATTGCAAATTTCAAAGGGGCTGAATTGCAATTTTCTCGACTTTTGATCGGCGTTCATGCAAAATTGCTGGTAGATCCCACAAAAATGAAACTATAAGCCTACAATTCATTGACTAAACTGTCTTTTGCTAGAATATCAGACAATTTGAAGCACTACCGGTCAGCTTTTTTCCTCACTGAATTTGCATAACTTTTGCGTTTTGTTTTAATTAGAAAAGTATGTCTACTTAATCGGGGCTCAGTTCGGCCAAAAAACACAAGAAATAAAAATGAACACTATCTCTTGATTAAGGAAGAATCAATGTACACATCTAAAGTTGAGAACGTTTCACAGCGATGTAAACGACTGTGTAGCAAGAAGCTGAAAAGTGTAAAATTTCGGATTATCGCGAAGTGAAATCTGAGCTTTCGGTGCGATAACCGTTTCTCGTGAATTTCTGCCGTTATATTGGATATTTCAAAAAACTAACTTGATTTCCCTCAGTTACTTACCTAGGCCTTCAAACTGGCAAAGTATGAACAAAATCGATTTTTCGACCGTGGCCACATTTTTAGAATTTTCTTTGATTTTTACTGGCATTTACTCTTAAACGTGAATGGGAACATCTTTTTCGAACTTTTTTCAACTGATTTAAACGGAAGAATGGCCTTGGCGGGCTACAAAAAGACCAAGAGAAAACACAGAATAGGACAGCATAACAAGCCGATAATATTTCACTACGTGGCTTTCCGCACGAAAACGAAAATACAGCTTACTTCTGAATAAATTCAGCCTTAGAAGCAGGTAACTGGTCTCAAATTACTTTCTGTATCCTTACAAATGTTCTGACTTCAATCTCCGAAAGATTTTGCCCCACTTTTGAGCAAATAAACATTTCGCCGACGGCGACGGCCATTACGGTGGCTTGCATACTAATTAGCTAACTTGACAAAACTGTCCCGAGGGGGGGATATGACGATAAGAGCTGAAAAATGGCCTGTAATTGGCTAATGATGAGATCATCCCACAGTCCAAATTTGGAGAATCGAAAGTAACGTCAATTTTCTGTCACGCTTTCAATCTGTGGATACTGGAGTAACCAAAATCGGTGCTGTTGCAGAGGAAGAGTTTCAAGAAAAAAGCCCTCTTTTTTTTAAGCGATGACGTATTGTGTGACGTCATCGCTTTAAGCCGGCGTGCTGCATTCCTTTGGATAGTGATTTCTCACTTATTTCGTTGCGCTTACGTCCGTCGCGTTTATGTCGCGCACGATTTATCCCTCTGTGGAAGCGAAATAAACTCTGGGAGTTCCTTTGCTTTGTAGGTTCAGCGGACTGCTTTTAATTCTAGCTTTTAAAAGAAGATTTAGGGGTAGATTTTGGTTTATACCGGTATCGGATAAATTTGCGTTCACAGGCAAACCAATAATAAGAATATATCTTCCATACATACAAGTTTAGATAGACAAGTAGTCGCACAGGCGATAGGTGAAGGCTTTGCGGCTTTTCTTTGCTTTTTGTAGGATCAGCGGAGTGCTTTTAATTGATATGACAAGTATACAGGTAAAACAACAATTTAATTTCCGGTGAGGTAATTAGTGTTGCCAAATATTTTAAAAGATAATAAGGTGTCGATTTCAGAGAGAGTAACTTTTCCTCTGCAGCTTTCCTTTGCGGCTTTCCTTTGCTGTTTGTAGGATCAACAGAGTGCTTTTAATTGTAGCTTTTAAACGAAGATTTGGGGGTTGATTTTGGTTTATAGTGTTGGATAAATTTGTGCTCACTGGCATAACTCATAATAACAACATATCGTCCATACATACAAATTTACACAGACAAGCAAGTCGCACACGCGATAACTGAAGGGTCTACATAAAATTCACGGATTGGTAGCGCAGTTGTACTTTTGCCAGTCTTGAAGTGAATTGAATAAGCATTGTCTGAATTGAATGAGCACTGTGAGAGCACTGTATGAGCATTGTATGAGCACTGAAATAAACGGTTTACAGTAGTGATAATGAAGTCAAGGTAGGATTCATTTAGAGTTTTCAGTTTTTCATGAAGTTTTGGAAATATGCTGTTTTATATTTTCTGTAAAGAGTGGTTGTGATTAAACAATCGATAATCGATTTGCCAGGGCAAAGACAATACGAATGTTCATTGATGACAAGTATACGGTTAAAACAACAAATTAATTTCCGGTGAGGTAATTAGCTTTGCCAAATATCTTTACAATAACAAGGTGCTGATTTCAGAGAGAGGAGCTTTTCCTTTGCCGCTTTCCTTTGCTGTTTGTAGGATCAGCGGAGTGCTTTTTATTTTAGATATTAATCTTTCTTTTGGGTTGGTACATTTCGCTGACCCCTAGCACATGGACTAACACGATGGACCTGGTACATGAACTACTTGAATGAACTACCAGTGGACTACTCTTAATGTAAACCCTAAAATTTCTAACACAAAAGTTCTACAGTTTAGTTTAAGAATCAGTTGTCATTATGATATTGCATGTGCATTTCAAAACCCTTATTGCACGCCTGGAATAGACCATTTTACAGTTGTCTGCTTAGTGACCTGGCCTTTGAATGGCAGCGAGGCTGGTGGTGACCTTGTTTTGATACAGACCTTACTACTTTTATTGTGTAAATCAAGTTGTTCTGATATTATCTAGTTGGCATTTAAATGAGAGAAGCACAGAGGTCTGTATCAAAGCAAGGTCACCTCCTGCATTCATGGCCAGGTAACTAGGCACACAACTGTAAAATGGTCTATTGCTCTAGCTCCGTGATTGCAGCTGTCATGGTCCTCACCTCCCTCACGCAGCTCTACTGAGTTTGAACTTCCAGCGGTCGCACCGGTGTCACTATAGGCCGCGTTGATTTGGTCGCGTTCTGCGGAGCTTTGGCGGATGCCATGCTAGTAGAACAATTCGAGAATGTAAGTAACTCCAAATCAGTATATTTATAGATAATGCCCTTTTTAGCTCAAATTCATAATCTGTATTACTCCTTAAAATTAACTTAATACAGATTCAGATAAGAAAATGTTATAAGCCTGTAACGAATTACTTGTGCATCTACATGAGACCGTATTAAAGCCACGTGGTAGACTGGACAATTTCTCTCGTCCCTGCATGGGGAGGGATTACATTCAAGTGCACCTATCCCTAAAATTGTTTTTCGCCAAAACGAATCTAATTGTTATTTGAAATACTTCTGCGAAAACATTTTTGGATTCGGTTAAATCCTCGATTTTCTGTGCCCCGACGAAATCTCGAAAATAGCTCCCAAACACCGTCATTTTGTTTCGCGGCCGAGTTTGAGGAGAATGGGGCCAGCGACTGTTGTGACGTCTACCCAGGAAGGTTGACCGATATACTGATATGTAAATAGGTCGCAATTGTACGCCGCCAACCAACACTTAAATATCTCTTTCGATTTGAATAAAAGTCGAAGATTAATCCTTTAGAATTACATGATAACAAAACTGTTAGACTCACAGAGTTTTTTGAAGGTTTGGAAATCAGCAGTGCGACAAACAATCTGTGCAATAGTGTCGAAAATATGACCGTGTAACATCTGCGGACTGCTTAGGGAACACATCCTTTTCGCTTATCCAACGAATTTCACTGCAAACTTTGAGAAAAATTTACATTGGTTATTTGGAGTTACGACTTAAAACGTGTGACAATGTGAAATCGGTAATTGTATGAAATGTTTCCTTCCGCCTTGCTTCCCGCAGCTTCAAAAATACAGGTCCAAGCAATTCTACGATTTTCAATCGATCGAAGCCAGTGGTTTGGAGGTCATCAAGTCTCGAAAACTGCAACACTTACGTCGCTCTTAGAAACATGAAGCATTCCAGAAAGTAGAACACAAACTGGATTTAATAGAACAACCATACCTTAACAAAATACATTCTCACTAAGGACAAATGTGAACGGGCTATAAACACGCGTGGGAGTCTTGTGTTTAGGTGACGAAATTACCATCCAAAGCAGTCCTTGAGTTTTCTTTCCTGCTTTTCGTTTGCCTGCTCCTCCACTTCGTATCTAGCTTTCCATTCCTAATATACAAGCAACTCGTCCGCAAAGAAGTCTTCCCCGTACTCGCTTGAAATATTGTAAATTGTTTTCAAAGCTCTAAGGAGTGAGTTCACAGTTGTCGAACGTGCTCGACCGAAGTTTATTTCGGAATCTCCCGAATCGTATCTTAACTCTGACTCCAGTGACGAAAAAGAAATGATTCTGAAACAAAACTTAGACGTTTTAGTCCCAAAATATATTGGAACGATTAGTTTTGTTTTCCATTTTCTCGAGCAAATACAGATAGCTGACCGAGGCGCCATTGTGTTTGGTTCCTGGGTAGAAGTCATCAGCAACCGCCGCCCCAGACTCCCTAAAACGCGGCCGCGCAACACTTCAACCGCGACTTTGAAATGGCATAGAAAATCGAGGATTCAACCAAATTCCAAATTTTTTTCGCCCAAATGCTTCGAATAACAAGTGGATACGTTTTAGCGAAAAAACAAATTTGGGGTTAGGTGCACTTTAAACTGCTTTATACTCATCACTCCTTATTGCTGACGCTGTAGAAATACAACCTTAGTAGCTAATGGATTATAAATTAACCTTCTGCCTTTTCTTCGACGACAAAACGCTGTCAATTGCAAGGTTTCTAATAATAACGAAAACGTAACTGGGGGACATATCCATTTCCCATATTCAATTTCACCACTCTCCTAACCCTTCATCCACCCCTTCCCTACACGGTTGAGGAGGACGCGGTCATGTCGTATGATTGTTCGAGGTTAACAACGTTTTCATATTTACCGCACCCAAATTTGGAAAAAAGCCAAATAGAAGCCTTGTCTACCACGCTCATTTCCTGCTGTGATTAGTCTCCTTCGCAACCGTTATTAGGGCCGTCACGCCACCCTTCCACCTTCGCTTCTTCTTCCCTCGGTGAGAAGCGTTGCGTGACGACCCTAATAACGGCTGCGAGGGAGGCTACATGTTGATGGACTGCATATCGCTGACCCGCTGAATTGTTGGCCAAATTTGGGTACAATCAATACCTAATTGCACCATTTTGGCTCGCTTCGGTGGCATATGAGGTTACTTGGTCACGCGATATACGTATTTTGGCTCAACTGCGAGACTATGAACTTAACTATGGGGAGACCAAACACGTTAGATATACCGCTGAAGCGTATTAAAAGGTGCCACAATGTTACTCAGGGTTATATGAACGGTTATGAAAACAAACTTTAGCCACCAGTAATTCCTCAATTCCTGCTTCACTGTATTGATTGACAGCACTATCATAATATCCCTGATTGTTTTCTCCCACATTGTCCTCACGTATGTAGCATCGCCGCCTCCTGCTGCAAAAAGAAAACAAATGCATTGATCTCTATAGAGTAAAGAAATGCTCCGTTTTTCCAAAAAAACATTACAGACAGACAGAAAGAGCAAGTACCCTTGGTTATGTTGGTTTTGAAAACCAACATTGTCCTGCTGTACGTTGTTTTTATTGCCATCTCTTTCTTCATTTTCCCTTCCTTTGGAGAGTCGCCATCTCATGCTGCGAGAAATAAAACGAATGCATTGACTTTACACAATGAAGAAATGCTCCTTTTTTGAAAAAAATACATTTAACAAAAAATGACCCAGGACCCTTCCTCTCACGCATTGTTGTATAAGTAGTAGAGAAAGAAACAGACAGACTACGCCTATGGAAGTTCTTCTTTCAAAAAAGTCTCTCTTGTCCGTGTAGTAATAAAAGGACTCACATAATTTCGCGTTTCCACATACATAGAAATGCAAACACTGCAATGGATGATCCCACGAGAAGAGAAGTGCTGGAAGTTTCTGCAATGAAACAGCAAAACATGGTTTTCTGGGATTATGTTTCCCACTTTGTCCGAACATTTATTTTTTAATTTATAAAGGTTGTATAACTAAGATGTTTCAAGAGGTTGTTAAAGGCATGAGAGGGTCTTCTGAGACAGGATGGAAGGGGAGAGGGGGATGGAGGGGATCGGAGGCGGAAACCCTCTAGACTTAGCTGTTCGCAATGTGAGATTAGACGTATGTTTCTTCGGAAAATATACCCTTCGGACGTACCAGCTAATTAACTCATACCCATACCGTGGTACAAGGGGGATGGATGGAAACCCCCTCCGCGTTTTCATTCTTTTAGGGCAGAGCGAAATAAATTTACATTGATTAGATAGCTCTGAACTTGCTCTACAAAATATACCTATGACCACAAAAAGAATCACAAGGACGGACCAAAACAAAGCAAAAATCAGCAAACGTATTCCAAAAATAAACCAAACCACAGGGTAGTTAGATCACGAGCGAGATGGATCATATAAGAAAGCACACACGGAAGCTTCGCTTCAGTGGAGTAATTACCGTAGATCCCTTCGAAATTTTAGAGGGAGAGAAAAGTTTTTATGAAAACCTTTATAAATCAAGAAGAAATTGCTTTGACGAAAAATAATTATACTTTCGCTTTGAAGATTTACCTATTCCAACACTTTCACATGAATCAAGATATCTCAGTGAAGGACTAATAAGTCTTGAAGAACGCTCTAAAATTACAAACTCTTCTCCATTAAATAAGGTTCCGGGAAATGACGGTCTACCTATAGAATTTTATAAGACTTTTTGGAATTTCTTGGGAGAACCTTTAGTTGAATGCTTCAATGCACCTTTCGTAAAAGGAGAAATGAGCCCTCCACAAAGGCAGGCTGTAATTACATTAATTGAGAAAAAGAATCAAGATCGTTGTAATCTTCAAAACTGGAGGCCAATTTCCCTTTTGAATGTCGATACAAAGATAGCCTCAAAAGTTATTGCAGAAAGAATGAAAAGTCTATTGCCTAAATTAATACATTATAATCAATCAGGATATATCCCCGCCAGAAATATCAGTGAGAATATACGCTCAGTTCTTGAAATAATGGACTATACAAGAGCTAAGAAATTACCCGGAATTTTACTTTTTACTGACTTTGAGAAAACATTCGACAGTTTGGAATGGACTTTCCTTGAAAAATGTTTGAATCAATTCGGTTTTGGGCCTAATTTCATAAGATGGGTCAATATTTTCTATAAATATATTCAAAGCTTTATTGTAAACAATGGCCTTTGGTCTCACTTCTTAATATAGAGCGTGGAGTTAGGCAGGGGGACTCCCTTTCCCCCCTACCTTAGCTTTTGTCACTGCGGTTGAAATCCTAGCGATTGCTATACGAAACCAATTCGACATTAAAGGAATAAAAAGAAATAATTTAAACTAAACTGCTGCAGTTTGCTGATGACACAACTGTTGTTTTGTCAGATTTAGATTCTGCACAAGCTTTGCTTGTATTGCTTGATTGTTTTTAGAAAGTCTCCGGACTAAAACTTAACGATGCGAAAACAGAAGCAATTAATGTGGATCGGCTCCCATCAAATGGAAAACTTGCGTTAAGTTTTTTTAGGAATTTCCATTATGTATGATGTACAGATACTAGTCGAAAAAAACTTTAGCAAAGGCTGAAAAAAAATCAGAAATGCAAAAAATTTATGGAAGTCAAGGGGTTTGTCAATTCATGGCAAGGTTAATATTATAAAAGCAACTCTTCTCCCAAAAGTAATATACCCTAGCTCGGTGATAAGCACTCCGTCTGAAGTTATAAAAGAATTTAACGATTTAGTTTTTTATCTTTTTATGGAACGGGAAAGATAAAGTTATTCCAAGATCAACGTATGCACCCTATGAGCAAGGTGGCCTCAAAATGATAGATTATGAAACCATGATAAAAGCGTTGAGGTTGAGCTAGCTAATGCGCATAACGGATGAGGACTCATCAGGTTTCTGGAAGTCTTACCTTAATCATCTTTTGGATAATAAGGGTGTTTTTTTCTACTTCAGTGTAATTTTATATCAGTGTAATTATATATGATGTAAACCAGATAAACATTTCATCTATTTTTTATCAGGATCTATTAGTGTGGTGGTCAAATATAAGAGAAACTGTAGATCCAAATAATGTTTACAAATATATTATATGGAACAACAAAGAAATCAAAATCGATGGTAAAAGTGTTTTTTATAAGCATTGCTTTAATATGAATATTAAAGTCAAATGTCGAGTCTTCTCAGAAATGAGGGATTGACAAGGTCCATTTTTTTAGTATGGATAAGCCTAAGGCAATCTGTGCCTTTGAAGTTGTGTGTTAACATACCGAATTTTAAGGTGATTCTTGATTTGTATAGGTAGTCATACGGTTTCGAGTTCAATTTGGAGTTAATTTGCACGAGCGAGTTTTTCAAAAAGCTGAAATTGTACGAGCCGCTTCGGCGAGTGCAATTTCAGTTTTTTGAAAAACTCACAAGTGCAAATTAATTCCAAATTGAACGAGAAAAACCGTATGATTACTTATTAATAATATAAGCATGACAAAATTCGCGTCGCGGAAGTGCTGGAAGATCTTTCTTGAAGCCATTTTTTCTCATGCAAGGGAACTCTTTTCGAAGTTTCTGCACAAAATTTTCGTCATTATTTTACGTGATATTATTGGCTCGGAAAATTTCCTAGTCTTTCAGCCAATCATAATTCAGAATGACGATGTGTAATTTGCACTGGTGTTACACCTGAACTGCACTGCTCTCAGCCAATCAGAATCAAGTAATTTTTTCATGTATATTATTAGGTCTTAAATGTCATGACTATTATTGTTTTCTTATGAACAAAACTTGGAAAAGCTAAGTAAATGGATCAAGCTAAAGAGAGAATTTAGCCTTGATGACAAGCAAGTTTCAGAGACATTTTCTTTTGCCAGTGGGGGTTGCTAATGAACCGTATCTACGCTCCTTTCAGTACAAAGCGTTGAATTCTGTTCTGTTTACTAATGACCGTCTGTGTAAAATAGGATACGTTTAATCCCAACTGCACCTTCTGCCATCAGCTAACAGAAACCATATCCCATATTTTGTTCGGCTGTTCATTTTCAAATTCTTTTTGGCATGAGCTTAATGAAAAAATTTTGAGTAAAATCAAGAGTTGCAGAAGCCTCTCCCTTACATATAGCGATGTTACTGTTGGGTCTTTTGAGGGCGAGATGGATCTATTTATTTGTATAGTAATTCTGGGAAAAAAATTTCTTGTGGACTTGTCGATGTAGAGAAGCATTACCTTCTATGAGTCACTTCATAAGAATTTTGGTAATTGAATATGAAACTGAAAAACACATATTTCAAATCGAATAAAACGAATTTGTTTAAAGAAAAAGGAGGATTTTTGAGGAAACACTCTAAACTAATAGTTAAAGTAGACAACGCTATTATTAAGAAAAATAGTTAAGTTTAATAGGTATGTAGATAGGAATTGACAATTGTTTTTAATCAACTCAATATGGTGTCACTGTTGAGTTATTTGTTTGTAAAAAATACCTCTTAGTCAACGGGTCTGACTGTCTGTTGAGGTAAATCATGATTGTGAAGATTTCATCCCAATGTTAGATCGGCCATCTTTGTTTTTCTTCAAACAGAAACAAGTATTCTTGTATTGGCCTTATTCTGACATTTCCGATGCTTTGTTTACTATGGTTGAGCCAAGGACTTTGTGGATGGGTTTCAAGAGAGTTCAGAATTCGTTAATCAGCCGAAGAATCACAGTCTTCGGCATACACTAACATGTCATCAAGGCTTTGCCCCGGGGGCTTTGCTTTTTGCATTACGTGAAATTTCGAATGAAATGAGTCTTAGGCGGTAACTTGGTGAATTCTTGGACAGGAACGATTGTTTCTAGTGCAAAATGCACTATTGGGATGGTGTGTGGGGGCTTTCGTCCAAGATGGTATTCGACAGGCTCCCATCGATATCATTGGCATTACGTGCATTTCACGAAAAAGGAATGCAGTCCAAACCATTTATGTTTGCGCAAAATTTTCAGTTTGTGAATGCGTTTCAATCAAGTAGTGCTGTTCACGGAGTAATACTGTCTTCTCGTTGTAACGCTCCTTGGAACCCATACTGAGACACTCATTTGAAGTGGTTTTCTCTGTCAAAACCAAAGAAATTGCGGAAAACACTGCCTAGTTTTGAAATTTGTTTTTGCTTTCAGGTAAATGTAACAAGATATTTTTATTTGTGAGTTTCAAATGGTAACTTGACACTATTGTTTTTCACGCACGAGTGGTTGCAATTAAAACTGACGAATCATTGACTTCCGTTTACAAGGTCAGAATAAACAAACAAGAAGCCAATCTAGCGGCACGTCCAGAAACTTCAACTTGATATAAATGTTTGGACGTCTCTTTTCTTAGTGTTCATTGTAATTCTTAAAAACGGGAATTTTTAAAAATATAAAACAAACAGCGGTGATAAACATTTTAAAAACATGCATTTTATGAACCTGACACTTCATATGCTAGTCAACATACATTTTCAAAAGTATAACCTGTGAAATTTTTTGGAAAGCTACTTATACTGTATAAATGGGGGTCCGGAACCTAGACAGAAAACATCTGTATTAAGAAATAAAATGATGATAAAATGAACTAGTGAGACAATCTCAGATAGTACAGAGTGTAATGTATAGCTCTCACGCAGTACTCATGACACAGCTCCTATATAACTCCTGCCATTCACTCCTGGTTTGTATTGACCTTGCTTGTCAGCTAGGGATTATGATGAGACATAATCTTAGCAGTGTGTATGTTTGATGTGAGTATTTTCATTCACAGTCCAAGAATCACTTACAATTAAGGTTACGGTATACCTTCAGGGGTCTCTCACGTGCAAGCGATGTAGCGCGTGCAGTTTAAGATGTAGATACCTAAACCCCATATCAAATTAAAGCTTACAGAGGTGGCTATCGAACTATACCAAGAATTTTGAAATAAAACGAATTGTCGAATTTTTCACGACCACTAAATGCGAGTGCCCGAATCAGTCAAAGTCAAAGCGAATTTCGTTTTTCGCCAATTTAATGTTTTTCTCTGTTTCAGGGCCCAAAGCACTTAAAAAATTTGTCTGCGTTTAGGCATATTCAATTGCAATAAAAAGTTACAGAACATTTTCGAAATAGGATTACAAAAATGTGAAGTGATCGTACAAAAATCGCTCTCGAAGAAAAAGTATTTCGAAATTAATAATTCGAAGATATGTTTTTGTAGTTTATATGTTAAACTAGCTACTGTCCAAATTTGAGGGCAATTGAGCAAATTCCCTTTGAGATATAACTCTTTAAAGTGTCTGCTTCAAGCGAAAAAATTTATTCGAGAAAACAGCGCTAAGAAAAATCTTCTGCTTCGCAAACAAACTCCGCCCACAAATGCCCTCAACTGGGTTCTCAGAGCCAATCAGTGCAGGGAAAGTGTACCACCGTTAAGCTCCTGGTGAAATTTACGAACGAATCTCCAAAAACCCTTTGTGTTTCGCAATGCGCTCAAGGCGCCGAAGGCGGAGAGATAATTTTTCTGTAGCTCGGTTTTTCTTGAAGCTTCTCTAGCAAAATGGGGAAGACTAAAAAGGATACGAACGCTAGAGTGGCTGGACGAGGAAAACAAACAAAAGAAAGAAAGCGCGGCGGAGCAACTGTGTGTGGTCAACTGTGCATGGATAATATTTCAAATGATCTCAATGAGTTCGACGATTCGTCGATATCGGACTCATCAGAAGAGTCTCTGTCAACATCCCTGTTATTGCTGTCAAGTTCCGAAATTTTTACAGAACCTTTCTTTTCTCTTACCACGAATTCTTTGCCCGCCTTATACGATAGCTATAGCTTCATCCGCGTGGTGAACTTTCGCTTCTTTACTCATTGATGTATTTTCATTCGTTCTTCGCTGTTTTCGCTTTTTCGAACTGGTCCATGTTTTTAACGTGGTCTATGTTTACTTATAACTTAACAGAGTTACACCTTACACCAAAAATGCTAACAACAATGCTGATCAACTGAGCAGTCAATTCGTGACATCCATACCGCGAAAATCGTCTCGGTTGATTGCATACGCGCCATAGGGCTGTCAATCAAGAGGTAAACTTTTACTTCCGGCGAAAACGTACAACCGCCATTTCTCCACTAATATTTAGCCTTTTTCAAAAAAAATTTTCAGAAATTAGAGATTATTCTTCGACCACTACTTTGACCCAAAAATCCAAATTTGAAGAAAATTGCCGACCCGAAGAATGCTGTAACCTTCGTTTGTCAAGACAGCTCGCGAATTTTACTGTACTGTTTTACGTTGATTTTTGCTCATTTTAAATTAAATAATACATTTAAGTAGTGAACGTGACAATTTTACTCTTCACGAAAACGTTTGTAACTTGATACTTTTGTTTTCCTCGCAAAGGTATGTAACCTGAAACTCTTGTTTTCTCGAAAACACACGGAAGATGTGCTTGTATTCTCTTCACAGCTGGAGATAAATGGGAGAAAGTTAAAGGTCTGATGAAGAAATGGAAGAGAAACGATTTGCTTTATTTAAAACGCAAATTTTTCTTTTGACCGATAAACAAGAACTAATCTAATTATCGAATTGTCACGGAAAGCACGTTCTGTTACCACCTTTGGCGATAACATAAAACCACTTAAATTTAAAATACACACTGATATTGATTAATACAACTGTGTATCGTTTCAACGAGAAGTATTGAGAGTAAACAGCGCTACTTGACCGAGATTATATTCTTCATCGGTGAACGAGTTCCCTCAGAGACTGATAAAATTTATACTTTCAGTAGATGCCACGTAGTCTGTAGCAATATTTGAGCAGTTTCCTGGGTTTTTTGTACAATTTACACTTACTCGGGAGAGTTTCGGCTGCGGGTATGAACATTTTGGTCTCTTTGATGGAGACAATTAAAGGATGAAATAAACGCGCTAGGGTAGCTTGGAAACAATAGATGATATTTCTTGAACCAAGTAGCGTAATTCCAAAAGACACGCATGCGTATGACTTAGGGTTCTACTACAAGGAAAAGCGCTCAAAGTTAGCGAGTGATCTTGCATGAAATGTATCTCCCACCTGATATGTAGTTGACACTAACGCTTATTAATTTGTGCATGCATTTAAAAGTACCACAAAGAAAGCAAGGGGCTTTCTGAAACAAATATATAGCTTTTTGAAGTGACAAAGAGGTAACGTAGGTACATACACCACCCATCTTACGTAGTGTTTACAAGTACCTACCCCATCCTACCTCCTTGCTGTAAGCCTAATTAATTAATTGAAATTAATTAATTGAAATTAATTAATTATACAAACATTAAAGTTTACGCCTTATTGCCATAGTGCCATAGTGGCATAGTGTCTTATCTTATTGCCATAGTGTTTTAGCGACGTCAACCCCCAAACCATCCCAATAGTGCACTCTGCACTAAAAATGATGAGAAAAAAATTGAAGACGTTTCAAACGGAAACTGTCTGTACAGTGACAGTGGAAAAGCTTTCCTAACACCCCCATTTATATCGTATAAATAGCTTTCCCAAAAAATTTTAGGGGTTATACTTTTGAAAATATATGTTGACTAGCATACGAAACGTCAAGTTCATAAAATGCATGTTTTAAAATGTTTAACACCGCTGTTTGTTTTATGTTCTTAGTCTAGCTACGATGGCAGACCAAGAGTTTATATGACACGGGAATTTTTAGCAGAGGTTTTCTCATAGGTTGGTGGTATGGAACCTCTTTAGGCTTCTGTACATTATGTTTTTATTTCCCCAATAAAATGCTCCACCATAATGCTCCATTTTTCCCACTAAAATGCTGTCTCCCCCCAAAAATGTCACTAAAATGCTCGGTCAATGCACATATGTAGCGGTTTTTAAATTTTAATTATTTTAACATTTTAACAGAATATTACTATCAGCTCAGGGTGCTTAAAAGATCGTATACGTAGTATAACTCAACGTATATAATAGTTTTAATACGCAAAAAGATAATTCTCCAAATGATCTTTTAATTTGATTTGACTACCGCTGACCTCTCCTCAGTCTCCACTCGGGCTGTATTAAGGCGGCATTTGAAATTTTTTAAATTTCAAATTAAGTCTTCCTTTTCTCGTAAAAAAATAATTTTAATTTCTTTTTTCTGTACGTGGAAAAAAAAATAATTTTACGAAAAAAAGCCACTAAAATGCTCGAATAATGTTTAATGCTTTTGCCTCACCACAATGCTCGAAAAAATGCTAGCATAATGTACAAAAGCCTAAACCTCTTTACACATTCCTGAAGACTCCATGGCAGCAAGTAAAACCGCAAATTAATCAGATCAGACTTTGAGGCGACACAGTGGGTCTTTCGTTTTGAAACAGATTTCTTGGGTGGTTCAAACAAATTTTTTCTGTAACTGACTTTTATTCACCAAAAAAAAATATCAGGCGTTGGGAAGGGTAATAGGAAACGTCCCAAACTCTGCAGATTTCCAGGCGTCTTACAAAATTTATATTTTTTTGTGTCTGGTTGTTTCAAGTCTCAAGTTAGGTAACGCTGTTTACCTTTTATAATGTCTTCTCGTTTATATGGGTTTTGATATCGATATTAATTTGAAGTGGTTTCGTGGAATATCAAAACCGAAAAAACACACGATTGTTGGCAACAGAATAAGACCATGCTAAATTGGGTCTTGTTATAAAATCAGTTAAGTTCAAAAATACGTTGACTAGCAAATGTGTCAATTTTACTTTTCACGCCGTATGTAACTTGATACTTTTGTTTTCCTCGTAAAAATATACAACATGTACAGGATACCCTTGTGAAGGTGAATTAATCAACATGACACGAGAGAGGGACAAAGAAAAATTCTGAGTCCCCGACAAGAATCGAACCCACGACCTCCCGAACATCGAGCGGGCGCTCTATCCACTGAGCTACGAGAACTCATGGAGAGCAAGGTCAAGGTCAGCATTGATCCTAGCAGTATGCAGGATACCTGTCATATATGAACTCAGTTAAATGACCTTGCTCTCCATGAGTTCTCTTAGATCAGTGGATAGAGCGCCCGCCCGGTGTTCGGGAGGTCATGGGTTCGATTCCTGTCGGGGACTCAGAATTTTTCTTTGTCCCACGCTCGTGTCATGTTGATGAATTCACCTTCACATTTCATTACCGAGCTTAAAATTCACCATCTTTATTAACTTATCAGGATACCCTTGGTTTCTCGAAAACATAGGAGCGTTGTGCTTTTTCTTCATTGCTAGAGATAAACGGCATAAAGTTAAATACCTGGTGAAAAATGGAAGAACTATTATTTTTTTTCAAAACAGTATTATCATAAAGAAAAACTAATCTAATTAATTACATAGTCACGTCTGACATGTCGAGTCACGGAATAGCGCGTTCTTATTCCGTTGCCACCTTTGCCGCTAACAATAAAACCTGACTTCAAATTAATACACAATGCTATTGATCAATACAACTGAGAAGCGTTTTAACGAGAACCTGCAGTACACTGACTGACCCTGGAAAGCTGGTAACGAAACGAAACCGACAAACGGATCTCTAACAGACCAACTTGGTTAACAATATAGACAGACCTCGAACAGACCGATTTGACTAACAATAGACGGATCGAAACCGACCAATGACTTATGACAAACTTTACACGAGTCTTACAGCACGTACCATCATAACTAAACTGACCAATCACGTTCAACGGACCAGACTTATAACGCCATCGACTGGCAAACACTATTCTATTGACTCTGAAGATGACTTCTTTTTGCATACTGTTTAATTTTTCCTCTAAGATATCAATATGTTTTTGGCTTTTCAATGGCTTTCTGCGAGATTTTTTAATAACATTTTCAAATTCTAAAGCAACTGTTTTACCTGATTTATTTTTCAAAGGGATAGCCCAAGCGTATTTTCAATAAATATTTATAACCTTTATTCCATTTACTCAATCCAGGTATTTCAACTAAATCTGCACTCCATGTATTATCAAGAGAATTTTTATTCTTTTGGAATTTTTCTAGTTATAATAACTTTTCTTTTTTGAAATTTTCTCACGATTGGTCATCAGCTAATTGAGTCCAATCACTATCAATTAGCTTTTTCTGTTTCCCGATTTCTTTGGAGCAAAACCTTCAATTCCTCTATAATGTTAAACATTATCAGTAATACCTTTTAAAGAAGACCCTAATATTCTTCCTAAAGCAGCAAAACTAGGAGCTGGAGTGACAGAATTGTTTCCATTATTATCCCATTTAACCTGCTTATGGAAAGCATTCTATGGTCCTGTATATTTATGCACCGGTAATGTCCAACCTTTCTTGGGTTTTGGTAATTAACCAATAGCCTTGTGCAAATCAATGCCAGAACCGCTTTTGCAATTCATTCATACTCTATTTTTTCCTTTAGCAATAACAAATTGACAATCACGTACATTGCCTTTCTTAGAACGTTTTGAAGATCTCCAAAATGATTTACTTAATAAACCAGTTTTAGTATTAAGCATCCTTTGCTATCTTTCCTGAACAATAATCCTAAAACATTTTTTTTAGTTTGTGGAGCAACAGTTTCAGCAAATTGTTGCCTGTTTTTATAGCGTCAATAGCAATATTCCCACCTATTTGAGGTCTTTTTACAAATCTACTCTTAATTCTCTTACAAGATGGACAAATCGACTCTCAATTAATCTCCCATTAATTTTAGTATTTTCTACAATTGGTTTCAAAGAAACTGTCTTCTTTTTTCAACCAGACAATATGTTTTCATAACATTTATTTATATAAAAAATTAAAAAGTTGGTTTAGACGCAAAACCATTATCTATTGCCCATTTTCCTAATGATTTTGTCCCTCCTTTTCTTTTATAACTCTGATATGCGCTTTTTATATTTCTTACGTTTCTTTTTGCAGTTTCTATTGATACAGGTTTGGGTTTAAATGCATCTTTCATTAAATTCAATCCTTGTTTAAAATTAACCACATAAGGTATTTTATTACTTTTAACTGCACTGCTACTTTCTCATGGATCTAAACGTTTAATGAAATCAAATATATTTCTGCCTTTAATATTTTTAACAAATCTACTCTTAATTTTTCACAAGATGCAGAAACAGAAGTTTCAATTGAATTCCCCTTTTGTGCTCTAGTAACAAATGGATCTAATGAATTTGGTTTCTTTTTCTCATATAAACAATACCTTTTCAAAATATTTTTGATTATCTCGTCTTGTTCTGTAGTTCTGAAACTTATTCAGGGCACTTTACCCAATTACTTAAACGAACATTTTACGGTCAATAATCAAGTTTTATCACTTTTATTTTCATTTTTTGAGTATTTGAGGGCCACAAGTTCATTGACTTTTAGCTCTTTAGTGTTACCCTCACTAAACAAAGTGTTTACTTACTTACTTACTTCCTTACTTACCTACCTACCTACCTACCTACCAGCGCCCGAATCCAGGCGAAAACTTAGCGGGCGTGTTTTTGCAAAATCGCTCAGATATATACTGAGACATTGTAAAAAAAGTGATGATATCGAGGCATCAATTTTTGTCTCAGAAAAAAAGGATGATATCGGCAAACAAAATTTCGGAATGTCTCAGCATTCTCAATTCTCTATCATAACATATGTAACACTTATCATTTCATTAAGATCTGCACATTACTCTGTTTAATGAAGACAAAAGACTCATTACCATTCCTGCTCTGTTACGACGTCTGAGCGGCTGAGTATTAACAACTATTATGCAGCATGTTCATAACAACTCGATTGGAAGAAAATGTCAAGCAACATAAAAACCAACTTCAACCAAAACGCAAATGACTTACCATCCTCGCATGACTTGCCATCATCTTTCACAGTTATTCCAGTTGGACATACACATTCATAACCTGATGATTTAACTACACAGAAATGGCTGCATCCTCCATTGTTTACAGTGCAAGGATTTGAAGCTTAAAAAAGATGTTGAAAATGTTATCAAAGAATTACAATATTTAAAAAGTAAGGCACATCAGCCTTTGATGGTTTCCACGCGAGTTCTCTGTAGAGGTCGAATTGGAATGTGGAGTGTTGGCTTTTGTGGAGGGAGGAGAACCAGAGAACTCAGAGAAAAGCCCTCGGAGCAAGGTGAGAACACAAAACTCAGCCCACTTATGGCACCGGGGCGGAATCAAACCCCGGCCACATTGGTGGGACCGAGGCGAGCGCTCTCACCACTGCGCCAACCCTGCTACAGACAAACGGAAGCACAGAGGGCAATAAATATCAGTAAAGTTGTAAGAAATATCAAGCAATAAACGGTGTGCAATAAACGGCATAAATAAAAGCCCATTTACATACTTCCCTATTTATGTACCACTAGATAAAATTTAGCGAAAAAAACAATGCAACTTTAAAAATCTATAATTTGTTGGCCAGTTTTGCGTGGGTGTCACCACAATTGGCATACATAGCCCTAGTCTGCAAAAGTCCCTTTAAATACCTGCAGGTTGTCGGGAAGCATCGTAAGCTACGATGCCCATGGGTTTTCCACCGTTGACGCTATACTTGCGGATCACTTTGCCAGTGGTAGCATCCAGCTGATGGATATCTTCAGCTGTTATCCAATCAGTAAAAAACAAGAAAGGTGGAATGAGTGTCAGTCCAAACGGATGCAACCCCTCGAGGTGATAAAGCAGCTTCCTGTTGTTGCCATTGTAATCGACAGACTCCACTCTGCAACTGCCATGTCCTCCATCCACCCAAAAGATACGCTTATTTCCTCTGTCAATTTCGATACCATTGGGTAAATACAGAGACTTTGTTACTATGGCGACTCTTTGGCCTCCATTCAATGAAGCTCTTTCAATTTTTTTCTTGGTTCCCCAATCAGTCCAGAACATTAAACTGTCGTGAAAAAAAAGGCAGCATGGTTATATGATATAAATAAATCTCCTGATTTGGTGATTAGATTTTATCCCGGACTGCTCTTTAAAACAAATTTATAATGTAATATTATATTTCTCATCTAAATTCGGCCATGCTGTATGCATTCATATATAGCCTAATTAATGTAACACTTGCCTAGAATTTGAAATCTTGTACACATAAACAACGACGTGTAAGGTCTATCTAACTATACCCGAAAATAAATCCACCAAATCTCAAACGGTACCGTTCTTAGAACTCAGTTTGTATTTTAAGTTGCCATAGTGTGCTTATGTTGTACATGTATTATATATGTTTGTTTCCGTTGTCAAATTTAGAAAGTGTTCCTAAGCTATCTTCTTCGTGGGTGTAAAAGTTTTCAAACGTGAAACTCCTGGTGAACACAAAACTCCTACCGAATTTAGCCTCAAGCCCAACATTCCCTAAGACATTCACCATTAAACCCCTCTGAAAACAAGAAGAAATCCAAGAGAGGCGTTTGGAGAAGACAAATTATTACGTTTCTTTAAAACAAAATAATAATGGAGCTGTTGTAATCGGCGTTAATGTACCTGTTATCAAGGTCCAGAGCTATTGCTCTGGGTTGTTCAAGGCCTGAAGATATTAAAAGACCTTGGTTATTGCCATCTGTGTTTGATACTGATATGGTATGATACGTGGTATCAGTCCAATACAGCTGTGATGCCCTCCAGTCCACCGCCAGTCCAGCACAAACTCCAATGCCAGTGATAATTGTTGTCGTGCTTACTATGTCAATGCGGAAACGTTTGATATTTTGTTCTGCTACATCACTCCAGAATATGTAACCCAAGCTGAAATGTATATCTACGGCAACAGCTCTTGTTAAACCCGAAACAACCGAACTTAGAGCAGAAGTCTTATAATCCATGGCAACAACATCTGATTCGTTTGCTACCAGCAAACATGGTGGACTGCATAAAGTGGCTAGGGACCAAAAGAAATGAACAAAAATTGAATTACTAAAATGCACTTGTCCGAGAACAATAAAATTAATTGATATCGATGTTGCAAGAAATTCAACAAAAGAAATAAACGAGGAAGAGGAAACGAGCTGGCATTTTCGTTTGAAATCATTGCCCAACCTTTTTAGGTTATCTCTCGCCTGCTACAGCTTTGCCCAGTACCAGCAGTTGAAATGTTATAAATGCCTATTTCCAGGCAAAACACTCGTTTCGAGCAAGGGACACTAACACTCGATGGTAAAACAAAGTCTGAGAGGCCAAATAGTTCGTGTCTAAGGAAACATACTTGGTGGATTTGTCGTCAGCATCGGCAAAAAGAATAAACTTCTCAACTGTTGCAATTAGGCTGGAAAGGACTTGGTCAGCTTTGCAACTCAAAAACGCGAACCAAGCTTTTTTTATCTTGGTAAAAATGTTATTTTAGGAGCTTTGCGTTTTGGTTCCACGGCTAGGCGCTACAACATAACCCATTCCATGCCACTGTTGAGAGAACAATCGGAATAGAGAATTTGACTCTTGCGGAAAATATATCCTTGAGGATTGCGCGTAATTAGAGTTTTATTTGTCTGTAGCTATTCAGTCAATGGGGTATTTTAAGTTTCCGGTTTCTTATTGATCACCTACGTTTTGGTAAACACAAAACATAATTTTTGTAACCCAGAAAAAGAACCGATGGTCTACTTTCCACGAATACCACACTCAATTTCACCGAATATGTTGGGTCATAAATTATTTCGTTTTAACCATTTAAATTCACTCTTTGTCAGGAAGGATTTACTCTAGATACCCTTAGAGTTATCGTTTCGCGTTCTATTGGCTCATTAACATTGAAATTGACTGGCGTCATGTGATAGCTGCGCCATTATGTAAGCCATATATAACGGTTTACATTTGATACAGATCTGCACATTAATCTGAAAGAAGAGAAAATACTCATTACCATTCCTGCTCTGTTACGACATCTGAGCGTCTGAGTTGTAACAACTATATATTTTGCAGCATGTTCGTAACAACTTCATTGAAAGAAAATATGTTCGTTTATGGTGGTCAGGCAATATAAAAAACAACTTTACCCAAAACACAAACGACTTACTGTTTTTGGATGTCTTGCCATCTTCTTTAACAGCTGTTCCAGTTGGATATACACACTCATAACCTGATGATGTTACTACACAGAAATGGCTGCATCCTCCATTGTTTACAGTGCAAGGATTTGAAGCTTAAAAGAGAAGACGTTGAAAATGTTATAAAACAATTACAATATTTAGAAAGGAAGGCACATCAGCCTTCGCTGGTTTTCAAGCGGGTTCTCTGTCGTGGTTGAATTGGAATGTGGAGTGTTGGTTTTTGTGGAGGGAGGAGAACCAGAGAACTCAGAGAAAAACCCTCGGAGCAAGGCGAGAACCAACAACAAACTCAACCCACTTATGGAACTGGGCCGGAATCGAACCCCCGCCACAGTGGTAAGATGAAAGCGAGCGCTATCACCACTGCACCATCCGTGCTCCAGACAAACGACAGCAGAGAGCGTGATACATATCAGTAACGTTGTAAGAAATATCAAGCAGTGACGGTGTGTTTTGGTTTCTGCATATTTACTTGGAGGGAGGGTGCCCTGGCTAACCGGGCTACTTGGTTAGAAAGGTTGACACATAGCCCGCCTTTACATGCAACTCGCCTAAGCGGAACAGTGAGTGGGCTGCGTGGGCTATCTTTTGAGCGCCCGCTAAGCACAACAAACAAAATGGCCGACCAAAGAAACTTTTTTGGGGGCAAGTTTGATTTTTTTGTCACTCATTCCGCTAGCGGCCTCTTTTCAGTGTATAAGACTGTTGTTAATGGTAACTAACAAAAAATTCACCTCGTGCCGCCATGTTTTCGCGGTTTATCTCACCTCGGCTAGCCAGGATAGCCCGGCACAAACCGTTTACATGGTAAAAAGCTATCCTGCCTAGCCTGGTGCCTCGGGCAAGTAGACAGGGTGCCCCAGGTAGGCGGGCTACCCTGTCCAGCATGTAAACGCTTCAATGCGCTTTCTAAAGAAACGTATGAGAAGTTAGCCCTCCCAGGGTAGCTCGGTCAGCCAGGTAGCCCGGTTAGCCGGGGCACCCTCCTTCCATGTAAACAGGCCCTTAGACACTCTGCTACTTATGTACCACTAGGTAAAATTTAGAGAAAAAAACAATGCAACTTTAAAAACCGATAATTTGTTGGCCACCATTGCACAGATGTCAGTCGCACCCGAGTCATGCCAAAACATAGTCACCACACTTAGCATACATAGCCCTAGTCTGCAAAACTCAGTCGCACCCGAGTCATGCCAAAACATTGTCACCACACTTGGCATACCTACATTGTAGCCCTAGTCTGCAAAAGTCCCTTTAAATACCTGCAGGTTGTCGGGAAGCATCGTAAGCTACGATGCCCATGGGTTGTCCACCGTTGACGCTATACTTGCGGATCACTTTGCCAGTGGTAGCATCCAGCTGATGGATATCTTCAGCTGTTATCCAATCAGTAAAAAACAAGAAAGGTGGAATGAGTGTCAGTCCAAACGGATGCAACCCCTCGAGGTGATAAAGCAGCTTCCTGTTGTTGCCATTGTAATCGACAGACTCCACTCTGCAACTGCCATGTCCTGCATCCACCCAAAAGATACGCTTATTTCCTCTGTCAAGGTCGATACCATTGGGAAAATACAGAGACTTTGTTACTATGGCGACTCTTTGGCCTCCATTTAATGAAGCTCTTTCAATTTTTTTCTTGGTTCCCCAATCAGTCCAGAACATTAAGCTGTGGTGAAAAACAAGCACCATGGTTATATGTATACATAAATCTCCTGATTTGGCAGTTAGATTTTTCCTCTGACTGTTCTTTGAAACAAAGTTATGATGTTATGTTAGAATTCTCATCTAGATCCGGCCCTGCTGAATGCACTCATATAGAGCCTAATTAAGGTAAACACTCTCGTGAAATTTGAAATCTTGTATACATAAAGATAGCTTCTAACTATTGATGAAAATAAACCGTCGCCAAATCTCAAACACCAAATGCTTTTAAAACTAAGTTTCTCAAACTCATTAATAATTAATCAAGTTTAAACAAAGGAAATCATGACCGTGGCGGTGTTTGGATATCTGATCTTAATTAGCATAAATTTTTATGATTTTAATTTTCCGTTTTCTCCTTTGTGTTAGTTTTGATTGAGAAGATATATCAAACACTAAAGACAGTGTTTGACATTTCCAAACACCTCGAAGTTCGTCAAAAATACTCCGCCCCGCTCGTATTTTCAACTCTCTTCTCGGTTTAAGATTGAAGCGCAGCCAGGATGAGACAATCAAAATTAAGATAACCACGTTTGCTGGCTAAAAAATTTCGAAAAAGATGAGCTTTCAGCTCCATAGGGCTGACGGGGCTACCCATCGCGCAACTATGGATCTGTTTGCATATCTGTCATCATAAATAAAGTAGTTGTTATGTGGTGGCGAACTTGTGCATGGAAGCGATCGAAGAAGTGGCTATTAACACGTCTGAAGTACAACCTTAAGTATGGAAACGCTATGTGGATAACAGCTTCTGTATCATCAACAGGAATGCTGTCCACTCCTTTCATACTACACTTAATTCCATCGACCCATACATCTCATTCACTATTGAAGAGGAATCTGACCAACAGATCGCTTTCTTAGATATTTTGGTTTCCCACGAGGATAACACGATCACTATAGGTGTATATCGCAAAGCAACCCACGCGGACAGATATTTAGACTTTTCTTCTCACCATAACAAACGCCACAAGATTAGCACAGCTGAGACCCTCTTACACCGTGCAATTAAACTCCCTAGTACATCGCAAGGGAAAAATACCGAAATCAACCACGTCACTGATGCCCTGCGAGCCAACAACTTTCCCTCCTATGTTATTTCCAACATCTAAAGAAGAAATTTTCCAAACCACCCACACACGCCATTCCCACACCTGAAGAATTGGTTTGCATCCGGGGTTTGCATCTTTTTTAAAATAATAAGCTGCGCCTCAAGAGAATCCTAACAGTTTTGCTGTGGTTCCCGTCATCAATGGTGTCACGCAACCACTAACAAGAATTCTTCGAAGGCACGACATTCAAATTGTAAATAAGTCCTTCAAGACTTGACAACAAGAATTTCCTTCTCCCAAATTCAGACCATCTATTGAACATCAACCGAACGTGATTTATAAAATATCCTGTGCCGATTGTGATTGGTGTAACATGTATGTAGGAGAAACCGACCGGTCAGTATTTTTAAGAAAGAACATATCAGGAATGTCAAAACATGTGCTAACGGATCAAACATTGCGAAACATGCGTGGTCATTCGACCATAGCATAGATTTTGATAATTCTAGTGTCATCAACAAAAGGCTTTTTTTACATAAGAAAAACTTTGGAGGCTTGGCACACCCCTGCTACCAAGCATTGTGACAATAATTCTAAGTCGATTCCAAACCAGCATAGTATTCTTTTTAAACAATGATCACCTAATTTACACATTTTTACTTTCCTTTTGTTCTTCTTGTTATTTTTATCTTGCCTTTTATTGCATATATTTTATCATTTTGTATTCCATTTTTTATCCGTCGAAGGTTGTAGATTGACAGCCGAAAGCTCATGTTCTTTTTTGAAAGTTTTTAGCCAGCTGACGTTTTTATCTTAATTTTGATTATCTCTTCTCGGTGTTTGGAAATCTGGTCAAACACTGTCTTTCGTGTTTAATATATTACTTGTAATTTACGTTGTCATAGTATGCTTACCCCTGCGAAATAAATTCCCAGTAGTTATTCCAAGACATGCAAATTATGCTTCATCCAAGACCTTGGAATTTCTGGGAATATTTGGGAATAGTGGAAGTATGACTGGGAATTATTGGGAATTCCAAGTTATTCCAAGCCATGCAAATTATGTTTAATCCAAGACCTTGGAATTTCTGGGAATATTTGGGAATAGTGACAAGTATGACTGGGAATTATTGGGAATTCCTAGGAACTCCTATTATTTCTCAGACTGTTTTAAAAAATGTGTTTGGAATATCTAGGAATTTTTGGGAATAGCTAACACACATGAAATATTGTTGGAAATTTGTATAAATTTCCCAAAATGTCAAAATTAAGATGAACTCAGTGCATGAATCAGTTTCTGTGAATTAGTATAAATCAACAGGATCATTTCTCTGGAGTTCCATACCTTTTTATTGTTGCCAAGCTCCAAGGTAATTATTTCCAAACAAATGTACATTAATTCCAGTTTAAGTCTAACAACTCAACATAAAACTATAGCACTGACAACATTGCTTTTTAGATTCAGCATGATTTGTTAGTGTATATGTGCCCGTGGACCCTTAACTCAAACACCCAGAGTTTAACTGATAGAAAAATGGATGCTCTTAGATTTGATAAATAGATTAAGCAAAAAATTCTGTCAGCGTAAATGAATATATATTATTTACAATTTCAATAAAACCAAAAGTATATGTATGCATATATATATTTAATATAATTGTAGATTCACACACATACCCATCACAGCCCACTGTTGAACAATTTTTAACTTGATCCTTTATGACTTTAGGAAAAAGAGGAAGACATCTCTCACAGATGTCATCAATGAAAAGCTCACAGTTTCCACACACTTGCTGTACGTTTGTAAAACTGTACTGTGACATTCAATTCTCTGGACAAATTACCGGTACTTTCATTAAAACAAGGATATCTTTAGCATCCTCTCATTGTCACACAATGTCTTGAAGTTAAAGCCAGAATAGCCATACAGGCATATTCTTTGGCAGAAAATGTTTTTTTCACTTTCACTTTCATCAGGGGAGTCCAGTGAATGGCCGTCAGTGTCAGTGCTCAATTTCTTCAGAGGAGTCGGAGCTGAAACTTCAACCTCATTATCTGAATCACTGTCTGTGGACAAATCTGAGTTGTTGCGTATTACACCAATTGGTATTTCTGTAGTCTTTTCAGGTATAGGCAACTCAATTTCATCAAATGCTTCTGTGAAGCTTCAATTCTTGCATAAAGGTTGACTCCATAATCCATCAAAGTCATCCACAACATTTTTGCCAACAGCCATCTCACTCAGGTGAGCCCGGCGAAAACTCTGAGGTGTTCTGTTCATGGTACTGGAAATGATCTCCAGGAAAAAGTGATGCAAGAGAGGGAGATGACGTCAACTGGCTTGTGAAGACTGCTTTAGGCGATTGATGTGGTCGAATCTTGTAGATTTTGGTATGGGTATGGTGGGATCATCAATATGTTTCTTGTATTTCCTTGTCCTTGCGGTCACTTTAATTCATGACACAACAAAATCAAAAGAATCAAAAAGATTATGAGTCAGTGGGAAACAAATAAATAACTGACATAAATAAATAACAAATAAAAAAGCCTACATCTTGATGTATTGAAAAGACTATAGATCTAATATCATGTTAATCCTTATAAATAATTCAAAGGAAAAAATGACAAGCATTGCAAATTTATACTTGCTGGATTGTGCTGACTGGGTGTTGAAACACGTTGGCTCTCAAAATTGATTTGGTGGACTTACAACAAGCTTAAGCTTATTTCGCAGAATTTATCTCGTTTCCTCAGGTCGATCTGAAACCTTTAAGGTGAATTTCGGCTTTTGGGGTTTTTAAAGAGTACACAATGCATTGCTTAGTTTGATTTATTTAGAATTATAGCTTATCATAACAGAAAATCCCTTTAAAATTGGATTCCTTACCTTTGCAGTAAACTTGATTTAAGTGCCTCACGATCCTTTGTTATCTTGACAACCGTCGGGAACAGATCAACCAGTTAAAGTACGTTTCATTTTCCTCCTTGATTTCTTCGTAAAAAGTTTGTGTAGTTTTTTCCTTTTGAAGCAAGACCCATCTTTCAAAAGACCACCAAAACAGCTTGGAAAGGGAAACAGACTTGCCATCGAAAGCGAGTGGTCCGGCAACCTCGTTGCCAGTCTCTCTCCTTCTTCTCCAGTTTCCATTCTCCCCTCAACTGATCAACTGAACCAATCACAGCACGCGAATTTTCACGTGACTATCCTCGTGACTGAAAGTGACAAAGACCGCTTTATTCATTCTCTTTTGGCACCCATCTTTGAATTCAAAGTTGATCGCTCGTGCGTTTTAGTAGATTTCACTCCCAAAATTATATTAAAATGGTTTTTGCTGCGGTCCTGTGACCAGAGGAAAACAGCGTGAGTGTCATTAACGAGAAACAAGTTATTTTTGGCGAAGATTTGGAGCTAAAAGAAAGTCTTACTGTGGATGTTTCAACGGGGAAAAATTCAAGAGCAGATTAGTCGTATACAAAATTATTTGGTGAGTAATCGAATTCAAGTAACCATATATTATACAAAGTAAATTCTTGTATTTAGACAAAAGCTTTTGAATGAACTTTATCATCACGAATCATACAAGAGTGGGTCACTCAGTCATGGCATGAAATGAATTCTGGCTAAAGCAAAGTTGAAACAATTTAGGTTGACCAGATCTAGAGTGCGTGCCTAAACAATTTGATTTGTTAATAACAAGACGTTTCTCTCGCCACACTTGTTCAAACGAAACAAATATAGCAGTTCTCTCTGATCCCAGTCAAAGTTCTTGACAAAAACTCCAACGAGGCAGCCAGTGTGCATGAGTTTGATATGTCTCCTGTGTGTTTCAGCCTGGCTGTATGGCAATCCGTGTTGATCTTCAATTTTTGTCCATCCTTATATTCTTTTGTGTTTACTCTATTATTTAAATGTTCCTTTAATGTTTTAAGTGTCTTTTTTTAATATTTCTAATGTCGAAATTTCGCTAAAAACCGCGGTATATATCCTCCAATTCGAGAGTTGTTGATACACTTATAGAAGGAAAACCTTGATTTAATCTACAGTAAGCTCAAGATTTATATAACATATTTATCAATAGTATACAAGCACCTTCACAATTATCAAGTCTTCTCTTTTAACATTTCAACCAGCTTACAGTCAGGTCTTAATTAGCTGCATGTATTAAACTGTGAGCACATAAATATTTGGATCTCAGTCTTACAGTACCTCATATATATCGCATTGTAATGTATTTTTTTAACTTTGTTTTAGGTGTCATACAACAAAGAAGAAGATGAAGAGGCTAGCTGTTGACACCCTAATTAGAGGGCAACAAAAGAAGCTGCAGAATCAACAGAAATAACTGAAGAGCAGCTAAGTTTGCCCAAACGCAGCCTTTTTTAATTTTAAGGAATGTTTCAGTTTTGTTCTTATCATTGATCCCTTACAATCATGAAAATCCAGATTTGTTCCACATAATAACAATAATTTAAGCTAAAATCTTGTGTATGGAAAGTCGTTGGATTTGTAAACCAAAAAAGTAAGTAAATTGTCTGAAAAAGTTCTCTTTTTATCAAACATGTAAAAGTTTGACCTTCACATCTGTTTTCAGTTTTACTTTTAATTCTTGATGTAATGAAAAAGAAACAGGATAATTATTCTTATGTTTAAATTCATGAAAGCCAATGTAATAAACCATTCATTTAAAATCTGTTTGATGTGATATCAGTGACTTTATTTGTTATTTTAATGCTGGGCATTAATCATCAAAATTTTGTCTGGCCTACAAATGATACAAAATTCCCAGTTTTCTCAGATTTTCCAAAAAATTCCAACCTATTCTCAAAAAATCCTACAAATTCCAAGTTATTCTCAGAAATTCCTGGGAATTTTTGGGAATTTTAAGGAATTTTCAAGGTGAGTACATTTCAGTTGGAATTCCTAGGAATTCCGAGTCCGAATTACCGTGAAAATTCACACCTTAGATTCCTAGGAATTCCTAGGAGTTCTTAGGAATTCCTAGGAATTTTTTCCTAGGAATTCCTAGGGATTCTTAAAGTTATCTCACAAGGGTATGTTGATCATGCATTATATATTTTTGTTTCCGTTGTCATTTTTAGAAAATGTTACCAAGCTGTCTTCTTTCGTGCGTGCAAGCCCAACATTCCCTAAGACATTAACCATTAAACCCCTCTGAAAACAAGAAGAAATCCAAGAGAGGCGTTTGTAGAAGACAAGTTACTACGTTCCTTAATTAAAAACAAACTAATAATGGAGCTGTTGTAATCGGCTTTAATGTACCTGTTATCAAGGTCCAGAGCTATTGCTCTGGGTTGTTCAAGGCCTGAAGATATTAAAAGACCTTGGTTATTGCCATCTGTGTTTGATACTGATATGGTATGATACGTGGTATCAGTCCAATACAGCTGTGATGCCCTCCAGTCCACCGCCAGTCCAGCACAAACTCCAATGCCAGTGATAATTGTTGTCGTGCTTGCTACATCAATGCGGAAACGTTTGATGTTTTGTTCTGCTACATCACTCCAGAATATGTAACCCAAGCTGAAATGTATATCTACAGCAACAGCTCTTGTTAAACCCGACACAACCGAACTTAGAGCAGAAGTCTTATAATCCATGGCAACAACATCTGATGCGTTTGCTACCAGCAAACATGGTGGACTGCATAAAGTGGCTAGGGACCAAAAGAAATGAACAAAAAGTGAATTACTAAAATGCACTTGTCCGAGAACAATAAAATTAATTGATATCGATGTTGCAAGAAATTCAACAAAAGAAATAAACGAGGAAGAGGAAACGAGCTGGCATTTTCGTTTGAAATCATTGCCCAACCTTTTTAGGTTATCTCTCGCCTGCTACAGCTTTGCCCAGTACCAGCAGTTGAAATGTTATAAATGCCTATTTCCAGGCAAAACACTCGTTTCAAGCATGGGAGACTAACACTCGATGGCAAAACAAAGTCTGAGAGGCGAAATAGTTTGTTTCTAAGGAAACACACTTGGTGGATTTGTCGTCAGCATCGGCAAAAAGAATAAACTTCTCAACTATTGCAATTAGGCTGGAAAGGACTTGGTCAGCTTTGCAACTCAAAAACGCGAACCAAGCTGTTTTTTTTTTCTTGGCAAAAACGTTATTTTAGGGGCTTTGCGTTTTGGTTCCACGGCTAGGCGCTACAAGATAACCCATTCCATGCCACTGTTGAGAGAACAATCGGAATAGAGAATTTGACTCTTGCGGGAAATATGTCCTTGAGGATTTCGCGTAATTAGAGTTTTATTTGTCTGTTGCAATTCAGTGAATGGGGTATTTGAAGTTTCCGGTTTCTTATTGACCACCTGTGTTTCAGTAAACACAAAAACTAGTTTTTGTAACCCAGCAAAAGAACCGATGGTCTACTTTCAAGAAATGCCACACTCAATTTCACCAAATACGTTGGGTCATAAATTATTTCGTTTTAACCATTTAAATTTACTCTTTGTCAGGAGGGATTTGCTCTAGATACCCTTTGATATTTTCACTGACACGATAGGCACGAATCTTGCCTCACTTAAAGGTGATTCTTCACATTTGCATTGCGCATTCTTACTGCGCATAATTTATCGCGTCATTAGCCCATGCTCGTGCACGCGCAGTTTTTGAAAACATGGCGTATTTGCCTTGATAGTGAGTTCTGTCAGTTGAAAAATGGCTGTTAGCTCACTAACGAGCTCGGCACCCCAAATTTTTTTCCAGTCATTTTAATCAACTAATCATTAGCTTTGCGTGAGAAAAGACTGATCTGATTTCTTTTGTTGAAAATTGAATAAGGAAAATAGCAGCTGCACTGTAGTCTTTTCTATTTTGCAGCTTGATAGCTGTGGCAAGCAATTTGGTTCCAATATTTTAACAAGGATTCAGCTGTCTGTCAAAATCAAACTTAAAAGTTTATTATTTTGTGTCCGACACAAGTATTCACTGTAGTTTGAGTCGTGTTTTCATGAGTCTGGGCTCACAAAGAGTTTACAATAACTTGGAATGCGTTCTTGTAATAAGTATTAAATAATGCTAAAATGGGACATTTTCAATCCCTCACTTCCCTTAACGAGCATGGGCATCCCCTTTTTTATTTCATAATTAAAGTTCTTATATGATAAATATTCAGTGGACAATGTTTGAACAAAAACCTATCGGCAGTTTTATTTCAGGGGAATTGCCTTAATGTTATTATGCTTCTAGCGTTCTCACGCATTGGTACCATTCATTCTAGTTTCCCTGGGTATTCAATGCCCTATTTAAACAGTGTGTTTTAGGTTATTTCAGCCTCTCTTGCCCGTTACGCTTAAGACCAGCGTCGCGTTGCTTTTTTTCATTCTTCACCGTTCGTCGCCAAAGCTCTCATGACCGCACCAGTGGTACCTGTTGATCCTAACTTAGACACTTTAGTTGCTCTTGCTGTTGTCCCGCCTGCCACTCCACCAGCTCCAACTGTGCCACCGGCTCCAGTGGCAGTTGTTGGAGGAGACCAAGCCGCTACAGGCCGAAGTTTGTAGTTTCGAATTTAGTTTTGCGGCCTTTTGAGTGCTTGTTGGCCAGGTGTTTTACTGTCATTTTAATGTTTGGTCGTGTGTTCGACTGTGGTTTTTCTGTTGGTTGTAAGTTCGACTATTTTCTACACTGTTTGGTCGTGTGTTCGACCGTAGTTGTATGTTGTTGGTCGTCAGGGCGACTATTTCTTTATGTTTGGTCGTGTGTTCGACCGTAGTTTGGCGGTTGGTCGTAAGTTCGACTGTTTCTAAATATTTGGTCGTGTGTTCGACCGTAGTTGTTTGTCGTTGGTCGTCAGTTCGGCTATTCCTTATGTTCAGTCATGTGTTCGAGCGTAGTTTGGCAGTTGGTCATAAGTTCGACTGTTTCTAAATATTTGGTCATGTGTTTGACCGTAGTTGATTGTCGTTGGTCGTCAGTTCGACTTTTCCTTCTGTTTGGTCGTGAGGTCAACCGTAGCGTTGTTGGTTGTAAGTTCCACAATTTTCTAAAAAAATTTTGTTTGATCGTGTGTTCGACTGTCGTTGTTTGTTGTTGGTTTAGTTCGTCTATTTCTTTTAGATGTTTAGGCATCTAAAGTCCGTTGTTTGGCAGCTGGTCGTCAGTTCGACTATTTCTAAATACCCGCTGGTATGTTCGGTCTTAGCTTTATGTTGTTGGTTGTTAGTTTGACCATTTCTTAATGTTTGGTCGTATTTTTCGTAGTTTGGGCGTTGGCCGTGACTTCGTAAAAAATTAAAAGTTTTATAGTCATTCTAAGCGCGTAAATCTATTGTTTAGGCTATTGTTTAGTTTAACAAAGAGCTGCATGCATAATAAATGTATGGGGTTATATGGAATATCTTGCCGGCATTTACTGTGAATAATATTTTGGTCATTAGTTCCTTTCGTAGTTTTGCTTTTATTGGAAATCTTTCCGTTGTTTTCTGTTTGGTCTGGTGTATTTAACAAACATTTTGGTTTGGTCCAGGGACCTAAACACGCAGATGTTTGCTCATCGGTGTGCTCAATCATTGTAGAGCTGTTTGTGTTGTACGGCTTTCTTCATTTCGTGTTAGGCTTTTAATGGCAGTTAAGTTTACACAAATTCAAGTTCGTGGGACTGTTTTTTACCCTATTGTTTGTGAATACTTAGTTGCATTTCATTCTTTTAGTACGGTATTGTGTTTTTCCGCATGGCATTTAACACTCCCTTTCAAATGTCAATTACGTCAAGTCCAGTCGTTTCCTTTGTCTAACCTGAAGTTTGATGTTTCCTTTACATTATTTTAATTCCTTTCGGTTTTTGGCTTTATCCCTAGCAAGCACCCCTGAGGCTATTGCCGATCTGAATCAAAGGCTCCCTGAGCCAGCTCACGGATGAATAGTTGATTTTTGCCTCTGTGGTAAAACAAGTCTTTGTGCAAAAGTATTCATATGAAAATGCATGCCACCTGTACGTTCATTCTCTTGAGAATCAAGTCATTTTCTTGTAAAATGTTTTGCACGAGCATTCGTTCTAAAAAAGGGACAAACAGCAACTCCAAAGTGGAAGTAAAGTCTGCATTTGAGCCAAGTGGCCCATGAGGTCGGCACTTATCCCAGCTTCTGTAGCATGAAGCGACTAGGAGTATTTCTAATTCCCCCCCCCCCTCCCCCCCGATGGAATGCTATTTGATCGCAGGGTTACCCCGCAATATTAAATTTGCCAGTACTTATTTATACACCTGAGTGGAAATAGAAAAGAAATACAAAAATCAAATAACAGGTTTTTTACACAGACAGCTTATAAATTTTAAAATGGAATTGGAACAATGTTATCATATTAACTTGTACATGATGTAGTGTCAAAGAATAACAAGAGCTTGTTTTAAAATAAAATAATTAAATGAGAGTTCACCATATTTACCAGTCAGTCCAAAATAGACAGTATAATTATGTATATGAGTCAGCGGTGCATTTTGGGTCAAGGCAAATTATCCTGCGTAGTAAGCGTTCCCGTACGAGGCGAACGTGGGTCGCGCGAAGGAGTTTTTCGCATTCGGGCCGTGCGAAAAATGGGAAGGAACAAAAAGGTGGAAGGAGGGGGGTGGGGGAGGGGAGCGAAGGGAACGCTTGCCGCAAACCCCTTTATTCTGAAAAACACCCACCGACCGCCCATCGACTTTTCACGGTTGATTTCACTCAGTGATCGACAGTCTGTCACTGAGTAAGCCAATTACAGATTACCGGATGTAAAATTTTACTTCCTTCAAAACAAATACTCCATGTGAGTTGCCAAACCCGGGAAAATTTAAGATGTCGAGGATCCGAGAGCAAGAAACTCCAAGCCAACGCTGCACAGCATCGCAACCAGGTAAACCTGGCTATATCTCATCAGAAAATCTTTTCAAACCATCAAAACGAAAAGATACACGAGGAGAAATCCTCGCCGATACTTGCAGAGCGGTTGGAGTCGAAGTAGTGGAAGACAACGAACTATTTTCAGACCGTGTACGCAATCCTTGCGCTCGCAAAATAAGGAATTTGGGAACACTATACCAGCTCATACTGAGTTCAATGGGCAGTGAGGCTGCTGCTTGCAAAACTCCACCAAAACAGAGGATTAACACATCCAAGCGGCTGCTCGAAACTCCGTTGGGCAGCAGTCCTTGTCGCAAGTCTGTTCGTGTCAACTCTGCTAAAGCTTCTCGCAACTCTTTATTTGCAAGAACAGTTGAACGGTCCCAGCAAGCCTTAAACGAGTGCATTGATTCGAACTTGAACATCGATGATTTACCAACCGATGGGACACTTCAAGTTAAAGTAGTGATCGTTGATAGCACCAGCAAACTGACAACGAGAATTCCCCAGGAGGAAGAAAGTAAACAAATAGTGCGGCAATTGTGTAACAAGAATTGGCAAGCAACCGTAAATACCACACGTACACTTATTAAGTCAAAAGACTTTTATTTACAAGGACTCGCATGTTTCATAATGAAATCACTTGGTTTATTTACTGTCAAAATAGTAGCAAGTGGGGTAAACAATATTAAATGCGATTTTAAAGCGGTGATCAAGCTCACCTCAGCCCCGTCCAAGTTTCTACTGTACGACTTTCGTCTACAATACACGCAGCCACATTTTCGTTAAACAACGAATCTTTTGTTTTTAGAGCTTCGAGAAAGCGCTTATTCATGGCGGCTTCAGCTGAAGCATAAATAACGTTGAACTTCCCTTGATGAATATCGTCCAAGCAGTTCAGTTTTTCATTTAAATCACACTACATCTTTGCCGTTAAAAAGATGGCGTATTGCACTTTCTTGTTTTCTTGTTCTTTTTTCAATGAAAAAGCCATCCCGGTTTCGTTGAGCTTTGACAAAACTTCGCTCAAACACGATTCAAAATCTTCCACACATTCCGCCATTTTGATCTCTTTGATCCCAAGTTAGCGTAACAAATTGACACCTACATGTCAAACCTACCAATCAAATATACCACGCCGTACCAATTGGAAGCCCTGTTCGTGGGCGAACGGGTTTTTCAGAATCGAGGGGTTTGCGGGCAAGCGTTCCCTTTGCTCCCCTCCCCCACCCCCCTCCTTCCACCTTTTTGTTCCTTCCCATTTTTCGCGCGGCCCGAATGCGAAAAACTCCTTCGCGCGCCCCACGTTCGCCTCGTACGGGAACGCTTGCTACGCAAGCTAAGGTAAATTGATTATGGTCCTTGTTCAGTTAACATTATGAAACAGCTGTATAAAAATGATTACTGTTATGCAAGAATTACAATGCATGATTTTGAAATTTATTTTAGACAATCAACTTGAGAATGCCAGGACTGCCAAGAGTATTTTGCCCAATTTCACTTAAGTGAGACATGGATATTGGCAAAATCTTGTTTACTTTAAGCTAAGTCAAACATAAACAATTTGATTGTAGCTTGCAGGTAAACAGGAAATCTTTATAGAAAAAGTATTTCCTTCAATATTATAAGAATGACTTCAGACAATTTTGTTTCAATCATGAACGTGAAGTGAAGGGAATGTTTTTATTTACAATTTCTAAGGTTTTTTTGTTTCTATAGAACTATGTCCATGGAGAGGAGGAAGGGAACTAACAAAGTTTTATACAAGAAGGCTCTGGCCCAAGGTCAAAGACCTATCCATTTAACAGTGTTCTTGACAGGAAAGGCTTTCCTTTCATATACATGTAGCCTCTAGCCTGAAACGTCTTTCACAAACCTATTGTGGCCCACTAGATCTTATTTCTGGGATAAATAATCAATTAATGTTTGAAACCCCTGTCCTATTAAGTATTATGATACCTCCAGCCTGAAAAAAGTGCACCTTTAGTCAACTGTAGGAAAAAGTTCCCAGCTTGGTGCAATACAATAATAAAGATACTGCATATTGTAGTGCATGCAAGTAAAATAACAATAATTTTCTTTCTTGGAAACAAAAATCACGGTATTTTATTCCTATATATTTTGGTAATTGTTTGTGCTAGTCTCACTGGCAATGCAGTAATATTCAAAAGGATTGCAGATATGTCTCGGCTAATAGATTTTTGCAACGATTGCAGAACATACTTATGTTGACAAGTATCAAGCATTCTCTTCTCCATAATTCAAGTTTTGATGTCAATTTGTTTAAATCTCTCATTTCTAGGAGCAAAAAACAAAAAAACTCTACATCACCGGCCACCATGTGTCCGGCTTTTTGATACAATTGGACAGCATATCTTTCTTGCAAATAAAATAGATCTACACAGTCTCTTGGACTTAATTTGTTCATCCATCACTAAAATATTGCAGTGTATATTTACTCAATCGTGCATGTAGGTTGCCTTGCATATCATCCGTGAAAAAATTTTCACTCCGGTCAAACTGCATGGAATACAAAAGAAATGTAGCGTGAACGACAACAAAACTAAAAGATAAGGCAATTCGAATTTTTTTTCCCTTAGTATTTAAAAACAAGCTTACAAATTTCGAGCTTGCGATACTAACACAGGCAGAATTTCAGTGTGTGCGTACAAAATAAAACACTAAAGAAACAATGAAACCAAAACCTAACAAGAATTTAAGCTTACCTTGGACTCCACAATGAGAGAAAGCGAGTGGAAATCATCAAATTCTCTTGCCAAGAAAAAAAGCTACGAGCTTAACTTCCTCCATATGCTAATCATGATCTCACTTCCCGGGTGTCATGTATCAATTCTTTGACCTTGGCGACCGTGCTATTGTGAATGATACGTGGCCACAGTCATAAATACCTCTACCAGCAATCTAGGAGTGAGCAAAAGCCGATAGGCAAAAAACAACATATTTACGAAAGAAAAACATAGGCACGCAAGGCGTGCAAGAGTTATTTTTTTCTGTGAAGTTTTGGAGATAGAAACATTCATGGCACAGTAATGATTTGGTTAATTTGACAAGTTTTTTTGGTTGCGATGTTACATCGGTCATGGTAAGATAGCTAAATAGTAAGCCATAAAATGTTTGACTGAACAAACTACAGTAATCTGACTCGTTTCCAGATTAATGTAGATACCATTTTATTTTCTAACAAGCAATTTGATTCGCTCTTTGATACAACCCGCACTGTGATTGGTGTGACACGCGCACATGCATAACTCCCTCGCTCACCGATCACATAACCCTTCCAAACCCCAAGAGAAATTTTTGCTCAAAAATACTCAAGTTAATTTAGAGACTTTTTCGCATTTTATACAAGTCGTAAGTTTACCTTTTTACACAGCACAACACAACACAACACAACTTCACCGAAACTAGAAAGAAAGAGAAAAAAAACCTCTGACACGTTGAAAGTCTGATTTAATTAAATGCACTTTAACTTGGTGCCACGCAGTCTTCAAAGAACATTTGAACAGTTTTCATACTTTTTACCTTTAAAAATATCGGACTGAAATGAATGTCATCAAATAAAACTATTAAACTGCTACTGCAGAGACGTAAAAACCGTCCAGAAACGAAACCTTCTTTTTTGTTTAATATCCTGGAAACAATAGCCGATAACTTGTCAGCTCTAATTGAATTTACTCCCATATAAAACACAAAACTGTTAAGTTACCATTTGTTACTAAAGATAGCAAACATCTCGTGGGAAAGAGTGGTGACGATTCGTCAGCTCTAATTGAATTTACTCCCTTGTGAAAAACAAGAGTGTCAAATTACACTTTGTAACTAAAAAACAAAAATGTCTCGTTATATTTGCATGCAACAAGAACAAAGCAATTGCTACCCGTACTTAATATTGTAAACGTGAGAACTGTTTCAAATCTTAAGTCTCGTCCCCTCTAAAACATGTCCTAAGAACTAGACGCGACGATTCGTGACCTCTAATTGAATTTATTCCTTGTGAAAAACAAAAGTATCAAATTACCATTGTAACTAAAAATAAAAATATCTTGTTGCATTTGCATACTACTAACTCACGAACTGTTCCAAACCTCAAGGCTCATCTCGTTCATTTAACTAAAATCCTCGGCCTAACCAACAGAAAATGTCGAAGTAAACCCAGTATATGAATACTTCCTCCTCTTTTATGGAAGAATAAATATGGCCGTTCTGAACTCTATCGGGATCAAATCTTCACGCATACCATTTACCTTTACAACAAGAAATTTGATTGGCTATTTATAGTAGATCCAATCTGATTGGTGTGACATACATACATCTCTCACTCACTCACTCACTCACTCACTCACCCATTGACCCGTCCATAACATACCCGACGCGCCGACTAAGAGGTATTTTTTTTTACAAAAAAATAACTCAATCACATGAAACCAAAATGGCCAACTTCAGTCTTCGAGGTGTTCGACAAACTCGTACCCAGGCTCTCGATTTATCGGGCAAAAATGTACACCTTTCTAGTCTCCCGTCGTCAAAGAACCTTCCTGAAGACGACTGAACACTCTTGGACAAAAACAATACTTAGCAGGGGAGGTAGGAGAAAACTGTTTAATCCAGGTTTCATGAATAAATTAATTAGAATGGAGTGAGTGACTGAGTGATCGAGCGCTATCCGACTGCCTCCTAAGCTCATGGATGTTACTTCATCCATGAACAACTAGTGAGACAACTCAGATAGTGCAGAGCGCAATTGATAGCCCTGGTACAGTAGTCCCATAAGTACTCACCCCTGCTCGGTTCACTTCCGGTTTGTGTCTACCTTGGTAGTCTGCTACGGCTTTTCCCCTTTGCAGTGTGTATGTTTCAAGGTTGTATTTTCATTCAAGGTCCAAACATTACGCACAAATTAATTACTACTGGTGCTTTAAGTTGATTTTCGTTCATTTTAAATTCAACAATACGCTGAAGCAGCAAACGTGACAATTTAGCTCTTCACGCCAACTTTGTAACTTGATACTTTTGTTTTCCTCGCAAAGGCATGTAATATGAAACCCTTGTTTTCTCCAAAACATACGGAAGATGTCCTTGTTTTTTGGAGATAGATGAAAGAAAGTTAAATATCTGATGTAGTGATGAAGAAACGGAACAGAAACGAAGTTGTTTTACTACAAATGCAAATTTTTACCGATGAACAAGAACTAATTTAATTATCAGATAGTCACGAAATACCACTTTCTTTTCCTGTTGCCACCTTTGTTGTTAACAATAAAAAAATTCAAAATTAACACACAACGATATTGATGGCTGAGAAGCATTTCAACGAAAAGTATTGAAGATAAACAGCGCTAGTTGGCCAATATGAATGAGTCTCCTCAAAGACTGATTAAATTAATTTGCGCTTTCATCAGGTACCACGGTGTCTGCAGCAATATTTGAGCATTTTCCTGGTTTCTTTTGTTACAAATTTACAATTTGCGGAGTATTAAAGCCACTAACTTGAGAACTTTTTGGTCTCTCTTACAGACACAATTAAGGCAAGAAATAAACAAGCCGCTAAGGAGAAGCAATACATTTGAACTCTGACAAGCACACTATTGTAGATTCAAAACAGCAGATGATATTTGTTGAACCGACCTGTGTGTAATTCTAAAAGCTACGCAGCCACAGTAACGTTTCACTTTTGCAATAAAAAGGGACAATTGGCGCTACCTGAAAAATAACTGCCGCCCTTGGTCACATGACATGATATATAAAATACCGCGTGGAAAGATAGTGTATAACACTAACGATGCTAGGACGCATGCGTGTTACATGTTGAGCTCTACCATAAGGAAAACCACTCAACATTTGTGTGTGATTCCGTATGCAATGTATCCTTCACCTAATATAGAAGCCACGAACGCTAACTAATCTACGCATGCGTTTAGGGCAAATTAGTTTTGTTCTAAGGAGAATGGTACCACAAGGAGAGCAAGGGGTTACCTGAAACAAATATATAGCTTTGCGATGTTCAAAGGTAAGTGACGGCTATGAAATGTGTTTTACGTAGAGTACACATGTACCTTTCCCACCCTACCCCCACTACTTCGTTGCCTCTAGACTAATTGATTCTGGGATCTTTTCCTTTGTCGTTTTTTGTCATGACGAAAGATTTTTTAACGGTTGGACTAAAGACTCCCCGTTTCCGTTAGACTATATCACTGACCTTCCCCCGGTACGTCCTTTCTGGTCACTTTCAGACTACATTTGATGAAAAGAGCGGTTATGACCACGTGCGCCTCCACCCTGTTAGTTCCACCTTTTTTGGTCTGGAATGGAAAGGATTGTATTTTGTGTGTACCACCATCCCATTTGGTTGGAAAGCTAGTGCTTTTGTGTACCACAGCATCGGAATGGCAGCCACTAACTACATTCGTTCCCTTGGAGTTCCTTGTTCACAGTATATAGACGACAGACACTGTGGCCAGCTTCGTTTAACGTTTAAACAGGTTTCCTACTCTGAGTTTGCTTTGGCGGAAATGGCAGCTTTCATCGCCTGTACCATTCTCACCTCATTTGGATATTTTATTGGTCTCAAGAAATGTGTGCTTCAACCTTCCACCGCAGTTAGGTTTCTTGGGTACATTTGTGACTCTCTTAAGCAAACTTTTATTCTTTCACAACACAAGCGCATTAAAATTCACTATTGCTTCTTTCCGAGAATCAATCTTAGAACAGAAAACAGTGTCCTTAAAAAAACTTGCAAACGTTTGCGGGGAAAACCATGTCATTTGCCTTATTGGTTCCTGCGGCGGAGTTATCTTCTAATGCAGTATATCGGGCTATCTCCCACTGCAACAAGCCGTCCTCTTCCCAGTTCCGTATTACCCAGGATCTCCGTAAGGAGTTGATACACTGGAGGTTTTTGGATTCTTGGGAGGGCTTTCTTCCCTGGAGGGATGAGCACCATCTTCACCTCAGGATATTCTCCGATGCTTTCCTTCTGGCTGGGGTGCCACTCTTCAACTCCTAGGAAGTCCACCCTCGGAATGTCGTGGTTACTGGGATGATTCCACTCGTGGGTTTCCCATTGCGGCTAAGGGAACCCGAGCTCTACTCAACGCTGTTCAAAGCCTGTTAGGCCAAACCTTCAATGCTAGAGTTGATGTTTTTGTACATAACAAAGTTCTGTTGGATAGCTGGGAGAGGCAAATTTCCAAATCTCCCATCATTTCAGATACTCTCAAGAATTTATTCCTTTTTACAATGGTTCACAATCTCTCTTTGACCTTACATTATGTACCATGCCAGCTAAATCCTGCCGATCTTCCCTCTAGAGTTTTGTCTGACCTTTATTGTACGTTCAGTCCAGAAGTGTGGAAACTGGTAGATTCCACGTTTGGTCCACACTCCATTAATTTGATGGCCTTTTCATCTAACGCACGTTGTGATCGTTCTGGGAATCCCCTTTGCTTCTTTTCTCCGTTTCCGTCCATGCAGTCAGTTGGCACCAATGTGTTCTCGAAAGAAATTTCCCCGGAGGAGAATGCATACGATTTTCCCCCATTTGTGTTAATTGGCCCGCTCTTCAAGGTTTTGGAGTCTCAGTCGAGTACCTTCACCATGGTAGTGCCTGATATTTGCCCTAGGAAATATTGGTGGCTTCTGGTTAACCGTCGAGCCTCCTGTGCTTTCAAGCTAGCCTCTAAGGGAAATAATAACGTTCTTTCGCCTTGGATGTCGCGCCCTTTTCAGTGGGATCTCTGGGCATTTCAAGTTCAAGCCGCGTAAATTTTTAAATGTCTTTTTCTGCGTATTATTTTAAAACGTAGATTCTGCCGTTTTCGTTTATAACGTGCCCAATGCTTCTTTTCCCGTTTGATCTTCTGCGTGTTGTACATCTGTCATGCTGCAATAAAATTTTTAATTGCGTGTTTGTTTGTTTCGCCTTTATTCGTTTACACTTGCTGGCTTTATTAAGTCTCTTTGTTTTGCTTTGGGGTTTCAGCATCTTCCTGGGGTGCTTCGGATATGGAAACCAGCAGTAAAATGCCCAGAGTGCTCATACCCAAATGATGCCGGGTTTTCCTTTTCTCAGGCTTGTGGGTATAAGCGCACCTTGGTTTTACCCGAAGACAACTCTCAGCGGCTGTCTTTCGACCTCCTCTCTATAGATCGCCTGCTAGACGCTGTGGAAACTGTTAAGGATCACAAGCCGTATCAGTTACAAAAGAATAAGCTTCGGAAAGAATTAGAGAGCTTTATTTCATCTTTACCATGTCCTAAAACGTTGCTTTCAGCTTCTCCACGGGACGCCACCCGTTTCTTAGTTTGGAAAGACAAAAATGGGAAAACTAAAGTTCACGTTCCAATTTGCCCTTTGTTTGAGTCCAAGGAGGCAAAAAATTGTTCATGTCCATCTTTTCTTGCCGCGCGGACAGTTGCTAACCTTATTAGAAAACTAAGTTCGCTCCTTTTAGAGTAAGGTAGAGGGTGAGAATGGAATGATCTTCTAGGGATTGGAAACCCTGCTTCACATCATAGTGTTAGGCAATACCTTGTGTTAATTTGCGAAGAACAAGCCCGTGTTAGAGTTACTCCCGAGCAAGCTGTACCTTTATTCTTCAATAAACTTTCGCTTTTACGCTCATTTTTAAGAGATCACGTTTTCGTGCCTCAGATTTTATCCTCGCAGCGTTATATTTATGCTACAGATCTAGCCTTTTTTTGTTTGGGGACAGGGCGTCGTATTTGGGCAGAAGTTTTAGTTAAGAAGTGTTGGCTCTCCCCGACAATGAAGGTTTCCTTTTTAGACACACTTTTGGTAAAACCCTCAGGGGAAAACATTCAAACATTTTTATGATCAAAAAGTGCTCCGACATAGCAGTTTGCCCGGTATCCAATTTACATTTGTACGTTCATGTGATGTCATGGCGATCAACCATAGGGACGGACATTTATTCAGAACCACCAAAAAGGGTGCAATTACAAGAAATCCGTTCATTGCCTCTGCAGTCGCCAATCGTCTCGTCCTACACCTTAAGACGTTAGGCATTCATAGTGGGGAGTCTATGCACACTTCCAGAAATGGGTGCTCCATTACCCTTTCCCTCCTCGGTGTGTCATCAGAAGATGTGGCAAGCCACGTTGGCTGGAGGTCTCTCGACACTGCGGAATATTACATGCAAACTAGGAAAGTTATGAATATGTGTAACACCGCGTCCAATTTGGCGGACAGTACGGCAACTGCGGGTTCCGTTCCTGCTGCTTCTTCCGTAGCGCAGATATTTCGCACTAAAAACGAATTGCACAATTTTTCGCCTGCTTTCCCATAGGTTCCCCCTATTTGCCAGGCGTAAACGGGTCCTTTTTCTGAGATTTGATGAGATGTGTCTCTTTTGGTAACTTGTTCACTCTGCTGAGTGTATTTCATCATGGAATATTAAATCGATACAGTGATTAAGTCTGTGGCAAAATTATTCCTCCCATAACTTAATCACATCTGGGCAATGAGTGGCTATTGTGCCAGTGAAAATGTGGAGCAACTTTCACTGACACGATAGGCACGAATCTTACCTCACTTTAATGTTATTATGCGTCTATTGTCTCATGCATTGGTACCATTAACTCTAGTTCCCCTGGGTATACGATGCCCTATTCAAACAGCGTGTTTCAGGTTATTTCGCCCTCTTTTCCCCATTACGCTTAAGGCCAGCGTCACGTTGTTTTCTACCCACCCGCCTCCCCTTCGGCAACGATTTTCTCCTCTTAACCTACCGCTCATTGCCTGCCAAAATTATTTTCTTCCATAACTTAATCACATCTGGGCAATGAGTGGTTATTGTGCCAGTGAAAATGTGGAGCGATCTGCACATTACTCTGTATAAAGAAGAGAAAAGACTCGTTACCATTCTTGCTCTGTGACGACGTCTCAGCGTCTGAGTATTAACAACTATTTCGCAGCATGTTCGTAACAAATTGATTGAAAGAAGATACGTTTCTTTATTGTGGTCAGGCAATATAAAAAACAACTTTACTCAAAACACAAACGACTTACTGTTTTTGGATGTCTTGCCATCTTCTTTAACAGCTGTTCCAGTTGGATATACACACTCATAACCTGATGATTTTACTACACAGAAATGGCTGCATCCTCCATTGTTTACAGTGCAAGGATTTGAAGCTTAAAAGAGACGTTGAAAATGTTATAAAACAATTACAATATTTAGAAAGGAAGGCACATCAGCCTTCGCTGGTTTTCAAGCGGGTTCTCTGTCGTGGTTGAATTGGAATGTGGAGTGTTGGTTTTTGTGGAGGGAGGAGAACCAGAGAACTCAGAGAAAAACCCTCAGAGCAAGGCGAAAACCAACAACAAACTCAACCCACTTATGGAACTGGGCCGGAATCGAACCCCCGCCACATTGGTGGGATGAAAGCGAGCGCTATCACCACTGCGCCATCCGTGCTCCAGACAAACGACAGCAGAGACGGCGATACATATCAGTAACGTTGTGAGAAATATCAAGCAGTGACGGTGTGTTTTGGTTTTTGCATATTTACACGGAGGGTGCCCCGGTTAACTGGGTTACTTGGTTAGAGGGGTTGACACCTAGCCTGCCTTTACATCCAACTCACCTAAGCGGAACAGTGAGTGGGCTGTGTGGGCTATCTTTTCAGCAGCCGCTAAGCACAACAAACAAAATGGCCTACCAAAGAAACTTTTTGGCGGCAAGTCTAATTTTTTTATCACTCATTCCGCTAACGGCCTCTTTTCAGTGATGTAGGACTGTTGTTAATCGTAACTACGAAAAAATTCACCTCACGCCGCCATGTTTTCGCTGTTTATCTCACCTCGGCTAGGCGGGATAGCCCGGCACGAACCGTTTACATGGTAAAAAGCTATCCCGCCTGGCTGGGTGCCCCGGGCAAGTAGACAGGGTGCCCCGGGTAGGCGGGCTACCCTGTCCAGCATGTAAACGCTTCAATACGCTTGCTAAAGAAACGTATGAGAAGTTAGCCCTCCCAGGGTAGCTCGGTCAGCCGGGTAGCCCGGTTAGCCGGGGCACCCTCCTTCCATGTAAACAGGCCCTTAGACACTCTGCTATTTATGTACCACTAGGTAAAATTTAGCGAAAAAACAATGCAACTTTAAAAATCGATAATTTGTTGGCCACCATTGTGCAGATGTCAGTTGCACCCGAGTCATGCCAAAACATTGTCACCACACTTGGCATACATAGCCCTAGTCTGCAAAAGTCCCTTTAAATACCTGCAGGCTGTCGGGAAGCATCGTAAGCTACGATGCCCATGGGTTGTCCACCGTTGACGCTATACTTGCGGATCACTTTGCCAGTGGTAGCATCCAGCTGATGGATATCTTCAGCTGTTATCCAATCAGTAAAAAACAAGAAAGGTGGAATGAGTGTCAGTCCAAACGGATGCAGCCCACTGAGGTGATAAAGCAGCTTCCTGTTGTTGCCATTGTAATCGACAGACTCCACTCTGCAACTGCCATGTGCTGCATCCACCCAAAAGATACGCTTATTTCCTCTGTCAAGGTCGATACCATTGGGAAAATACAGAGACTTTGTTACTATGGCGACTCTTTGGCCTCCATTCAATGAAGCTCTTTCAATTTTTTTCTTGGTTCCCCAATCAGTCCAGAACATTAAGCTGTCGTGAAAAACAAGCATCATGGTTATATGATATACATAAATCTCCTGATTTGGCGATTAGATTTTTTCTCCGACTGCTCTTTGAAACAAAGTTATCATGTTATGTCAGAATTCTCATCTTAATCCGGCCCAGCTGAATACATTCATATAAAGCCTAATTAAAGTAAACACACTCGTAAAATTTGAAATCTTGTATATAAAGAAAGTTTCTAACTATTCCTGAAAATAAACCGCCGCCAAATCTCAAACGCCAAATGGTTTTAGAACTCAGTTTGTAATTTAAGTTGTCATAGTGTGCTTATGTTGTACATGCATTGTATTTTTTTTTTCCGTTGTCAAATTTAGAAAATGTTATTAAGCTGTCTTCTTTCGTGGGTGTAAAATTTTTTAAACGTAAAACTCCTGGTGAACACAAAAATCCTGCCGAATTTAGCCTCAAGCCCAACATTCCCTAGGACATTAACCATTAAACCCCTCTGAAAACAAGAAGGAATCCAAGAGATGCGTTTGGAGGAGACAAGTTATTACGTTCCTTTAAAAACAAAATAATAATGGACCTGTTGTAATCAGTTATAAGTACCTGTTATCTAGGTCCAGAGCTATTGCTCTGGGTTCCTCAAGGCCCAAAGAAATGAGAACACGTTGATTATTGCCATCTAGGTCTGATACTGATATGGTATCTTTCGTCGTATCAGTCCAATACAGCTGTGATGCCCTCCAATCCACCGCCAGTCCATCACAAGCTCCAATGCCAGTGATAATTGTTGTGGTCTTTGCTTCGTCGATGCGGAAACGTTTGATCTTTCGTTCTGTCACGTCACTCCAGAATATGTAACCCAAGTTGAAATGTACATCTATGGCAATAGCTCTTATTAAACCCGAAACAACAGAGCTTACCGCTGATGTGTTATAGTCGACAGCTACAACATCCGTCGTGTTTGATACCAGCAAGCATGGAGGACTGCATAAAGTCGCTAAAGACCAAGAAATAAGAGAAACGTATGATTTTGGGTGGAAGAACTGATTTTGAGTTCATCATCATATCAGTTTTGGAAGATCGACAGCAAATCTGAGAACTTTGGCCGGATCAAAAAGGTATGTAGTTAAACTATATAGCAGTCGGCATGGAAAATTAAATTTAGCTTTTGCAAAAACTAATTGTTAACAGTTGAAATAAAACCAGCACTTAGTTAACACTACAAAGTTGAGCTTCAAATCTATTTGTTTTACATTATAAAGAAACAGACTGTACAAAAAAACTTGTTTATTTCAAAATCTTTCATGCGGGGCCCCTTTTCCCACTTTTAACAAACACGAAAATAACAATATGACAAAGCTATAGTCTAAACTGTCAATACAAAATGAAGGAAACTCATTGATAACTACAGTCAAAGCTGTATAAGCCGGACACCCTCGTGACCTGTGCCAGTGTCCGCTTAATATATACAGGGTGTCCGTTGAAAACAGGTTCCCTCAGAATTTGTCTTAAAAGGATCATATTAATATTTGTCAGTATCAAAAGACCTTGAAAGGGTCAAATAGCATTCTCGTGAACGGTCAAGAACTCTGAAATACCGTATTTCCAGAAAAAATGACAAGTATATGAGGTAAAACGATTTAAGTATACAGTAACAGTATCAATATCGATCGAATCATGTGAAGGTTTACTTAACCAAACAAGAACAAAAGTTCTGTAAAAACAAAACCGAATAACAAAATACTGCATTTCTGTGACAGCTCAGTTTGTTGGCAAACTTAAATGACCGATCTACTAAAACGTGGACAAAAAAAAATAATGGATTCTTTTTGCAGTGTCCATTTGATACAGGTTTCTAAAAACAGAAATAACCATAACAGTCAATTTTAAGGTGTCTGCATCCGCTTGATAGAGGTGTCCGTTGAATACAGGTATTTTTTACAGTGAATGTGGGAAAAGAAAAATGGGACTTGCACTGCTGTCTGCTTAAAAGAGGTTGTCCTCTTAATAGCGGAGCTCCAGTGGCCCCAAGGGCCGCCAAGCGGAGCCCCATACCCATATAGGAAAGAAAAGGAAACCTATGAATTGATTTTCTCATGGATATCACGACTAGCGGTATTGCTCATGGGCACGTACTCACGACGACGACGACGACGACGACGGAGTCGCGCAAGATGGCGGCCATACTCCAGCTAATAGGTTGACAGAGACATGCACCCTCGGTTTGTAGCATCCCTCTTAGATATTGGACATCCATGTTACGGTCAATTGACACCTATCAAAACAAGGTATCCACTGACGAGTATCACGTGTTCATATCGTGGGCTCAAGTTTAAAACTCATTGAAGTCACGTGTTTTCTGAAGTTGATCGCTGACCAATTGCTGGTTTTCGATTGGAGCGCGGGCTCATGTCAGGTTAACGTGTTGTAAACGGGGCCAGGTTGTTCGGAAGCCGGTTAACGCTAACCCAGGATTATAAAAGTTAGTCGAAGTATAATTTTTCTTGTATACAAATGTTTTTCACTGCTTTTGTTTTGTGTATTTTAAGGACCTTGAGATTATTCAAACTCAAAACAGAAGGCCAAACAACAGAAACGGAAAACCTCACCGGAAAGTTACAAAACTCAAATCAAAATTCTCGCTTATCCGGGTTAGCTTAATCGGGCTTCGAACATGTCGGCCCAGGAGCTCCGCTCTTGGGCTTGGCTAAATCTGTATATTATGGGGTACACTTAATACAGGTTTGACTGTATTCATAGCAAAGATTTGTGATTGGTTCAGGGAAATCACGCACAGTGTAAACAATTATTTTGAGACTGAAAAAAGTTGAATTTTTTTTAATAAATTAATTTCATAAACATTATGCTTATTGGGTTTCTTAAATTCAAATCAAAGCCTTTTACACTTCCCTTGGACAGTCAGGTAAGATTTTATCTAAATGTTCAAAACTTTCCGCCATTTTAGAAAAAAGAGGGAAAATGTTTGTACTAAAGATATCATCTATGCGTCTGTCCTCCAATCAAAATACGAGAATGATTTGATTTATTATATAATTAATCATTGATAGACAATGATCGCGTGCGCTGCTCTTAAAACTGAAAGTTATTCTTAATTTTAGGTTTAAAGATACAGAAAACAGCAGATTTGCACGTTGTCATCATTTGACTACAACTACCAGAATTCCTTTTGTTTTTTCTTTATTAGTTAAATTTTGAACTCGCAGTGGGGTTAAATAACAATTGCCCTGATTAGCATAAGAAACAGAAAAAGTGAAGGATTGTGGTAGTTGTAGTCAAATGACGCCATCATGCAAATCGCCTATTGTAGGTGTTGTGCTGTTATCCTTTAGAGTCTACTAAAACAATAGGTTTTTCCCATTCGTTGTCTATGAGCTGCGATAGTCAACTTGGCTACACCTCTTCGACTATTCCGTTCACAGAAATCCGGTCGCAGTCAGAAGCTGTGTTAGAAGGCCGGAGGAAAAAATTTAGCTACGCGATTTTATATGCATGCCTGCCTTACGCTCTAAGGGCAAACATTTACTGTATACTTCTCTGTTAAGTGAAAACAAGGCCTAACACTCTGTTTGCACCAGTAATACCGGTTTTAATCATGTTATTTTGCATTGGATGTTTACAATAATAAGAGAGAAAACTATATAACAGAGGTCATGTAACTGAATTATGACCTGACTGTTTGAATATTTTGAGCAGAGGAACGCTTACTGTGCGACTACTCCAACCAAGGCAAGTTAGGCAATTTTTTTACAAATTGACCAGTGGCATTTTAAAATTTTTAAAGATCTTTAAAATAGTTACTGATCAAAATGACTACAAATCTGTTGCCTTTGCAATGTACAGCTTGATTTCATCGAATATTTGTTGGAAAGCTATTGTTAACCTCCACAATTTTATTGCCAACGAGTCAGATGAGCAAAAACCCCAGTCTGACGAGGCGGCAACCATATAGCGCCATACGTAGTGTGAAGGTTTATACAGCAGGTTACCCAGAAAAATTTTCAGATTTTCTCGGCTCGATTTTGCGTAAGTGAACATTTCCGATGTCGTGAGATTTTTTTGGCCATATTAGGATGTAGGTGGATGTTCTTGATATTTGGGACGAGCCAATCAGAACACTATTTTCGTTTGGGACGTCACAAGGTTTCAGAGCGTTGAACAAGATTACTCCAGGTTGTTTTTCAGTGTTTAGTCTTTCTGGTGTGGGATTTATCGTTTATTTCGGTTTATTTGCCTGAAATTTTGTTTATTTAAGGTGTAGGAAACTTGGATTTCTTAGACCCGAATTGTTTTCTGGAATCGACTCGGGTCTGTGCTGTTTATTCGAGCGAAAGCGCTTTTTCGTTGTCAGCAACCAACGTGTTGACAGAGTCAAAATGAGCTCTAATCGAACCATCGAGTGCACTTTTTGAGTAGAGTTCTGAAAACTTCAAGCAAAACAAATATTAATAACATTGTGTCTAGATAAGTGTTTTCAAAAAATTAGCCTACCCGGCAGTCTGAAATTAATATAGAAATCCCACGGAATAACTCATTAAATTTTTCTTACAATTGTACAATATCAATACAGTAGATCTTTGTTTAGCAATGTCAAGCGATTTTATCTATTATTTTAGCTTTTTACGAGCTTGGGCATGCATACCATAGAATCTCCAGGCTTCGACACAGAAGATTTTCGTGCTCTGACTCTTACTTAAGCAATAGGCCACAAGTTTCTATGGTTTATTTAAGCAATAGACCACAAGTTTTTATAGTTTCTAAACCATAAAAACTTGGGGTCTATTGCTTTTATATAATAATTCAGCAGACACACGAAATTTCCATGAGTTTACTGGCACAATAAACCATAGCTGATTGGCCAATCAGAACGTGTGCATTCATTTGATTATTATACAATTAAGCAATAGACCACTCTTTCTATGGATTTACTGGCGCAATAAACCACGCGGGATGTTTGGAGAACACGAGAAAAGCTTGTAAATCACGAGCCGTGAGGCGAGTGATTTACAAGCGTTTCGAGTGTTCTCCCAATATCCCAAGTGGTTTATTGCACCGGTAAACCCACAGAAAGAGAGCTCAAGAGTGGTCTATCACTTTTATGAAATAACCATGGAGAAAGTCTGTCAATGAGAGGAAAATTTATTCTACTTTCGTGATCAAATTGCTTATTCTCATCAAATTCATGACATGATGCGACAAACCAATCACAGCGACTGAAAGAATAAAAAGAACAGACGTTGCGCCAGACATAAATCCGCAGAGCAAAGCGACGAAAACATTTCAAGGAAAGGAAAAGGAAAAGGTTATCGGTGAAAGGCAAAAAGTATTCTGACGGGGAAGTGCAAGGATTTGTGGGTGGAATCGGTCATCACAAAAGTAGAAGGCTTTACGAAAAGTGTGCAAAGTAGTCCAATCTTCATGTGCTTGACGAAGTGATTCAACGCAGTGTTTAACGACAACTTTCTAAAGTTTTGCGAATGGAATAAAGGTTAGTTAGAGAAACGCTGTTTCCGAAATTTATTCAGAATTCATTTACTTATGCTGAAGGCTATGAAGTCCATGTTTGTCTGTATTTTGCTAAATGAAAACTATTGCTTGAAAGCTAAGCTTATGGAAACCAAACTCATTTATCGTCAGTTATACGTGCATGCATTGAGTTTAAACTAAAATTTCTGATAGAAAGAAATCTTTCCCCTGCTTTTTTGACAACCCAAATTGATCAGTCAGGCCAAGCTGACTTCGTCCTCCACAGGCCGTGGAAGGCGCCGAAAAAAGGGTTTAAAACTTCCTTAATTTTAATCTCAAGCGTAACCGGAGTCGGCGTAAAATTTTTGCCATGGAAAAAACAGCTAATACTTTATATGACGACCAACTTTCGGTCCTTTTCTCCTTGAAAAATTTCTATGTTGAATGAAAAGATATTCGTGTTATTGATATCTCAGCCAGTGTAAGGCAAAACTGTTTATTACATTTGTTATCGAAAGAGCTCCGAGTTCTCTAGTTCCCGCGTAGAGCTGCCATAGATCGGGAACCGTAGTTTACCAGTACAATAGAACATAAGTTTAGCAACTCTATTGACCAATCAGAACGTGCATAGTATCTCAGTTATTTTATGACACAATAAACCATAGCTGATTGACCAATCAGAGTGCGCACATTCATTTGATTATTACATAAAGAATACCTTCAAAAATCACAATTGAAACTGGCTCTGATAGTATTCGCTCGATATTTGTTTAGAAATGCGATTCTACAAAATGTTTTGGTTTTGTAGTGCCACACGAATTTTCTTAGCCTCGGTATACTATATAAAAATCTTGACTCACGGTCACGGGCACGGTTGTTAAAAAAATCTAGATACCCGGTAGTCAAAAATTCATAGATAATCGATTCCAGAAAAAAATATTGTTAGCATTAATTGAAACCTCCCGAGAGTATTTAAGTATTTTGATCTTTGGTCAGAAACACCAATGATTTTATACAATGTTTTTGGGCTTGCAAGTCACAAATTGTCCAAACTTGGTGTGACTCATGGGCGAGGTTTTTCAAAAAAACTATTTACCCGGCAGTCAAAAATTATTATAATTGTTTTTCCACCATAGTTTTCATTCGAACCTGCCCAGAATGCTTGACCTCTGTGTAGAAATACCATGGGATTTCCGAACTTATCAGGCCTCTACATAGAATTGTTCACTTGTCTCGGCATGGCGCCCTGCGAGCAGAGCCTCTTTTATCCTACCGTAAGCCGGAAAAGGCTCTAGCACATAACACGACGAAAGTTTGCCACAGTTTGCATGACATTGTTGATAGGTACTGAGTGACAGTGGAGGTTTGCAATTCTTAGAACTGTTGGCTAAGCTATGTTAAAAAGCAGCTTATTCGATATTTGATGGCCAGTTTTTTGAAAAAGTGTTTTTATAATAGATACGAATTTAAAAAATAAAACATTCACAATAGTCAAGTACTGGCTCGGGGTTTAAAATTTTTGACTGCCGGCGATATCGAGATTTAATCTATAGTGTGCCAGCATTCGTACACTACAAAACCAAAACATTATTTAAAATCGCTTGGCATTTCTGAACAAATATAACAAATAAAACAACGACAAGAAAGTTGTGCTGTACATATATAAGAAATAGAGCTTCTTTATCAAAATTAGACTGTTCACTGTCTCTCTATTTACGCTAGACTTTCTAAAAGTCCTTTACAATAATTCTTCTTGGTTTTACCGTTGGAAAGGACTTTTCCCACTTGCAGCGCGCCAAATTTTACCGGTGGATTTTTCCACCGGTGACGTAAATACACATTAACCGATGAACAAACAAGTACTGATTATACGTCATGACGTCGCGCACGATCAATGACACAACTCGCAGAGCAAAATTAGTGTCTGCTGAGTTCAAGTACTATAAAAATCTCTTCCATTTAGCCTTTGTTCTCGGATATACTTGAGGATATGAATTTTATGGAAGCAATGGAATATGGTCTATCCAACTTAATTTCAAGTCTTTGAAAGATGGACAGGGAAAAGTAGTGGAAGGCTATTCAGGGCTCAAAATAATTTTCGGACCGTGGCCAATCATGGTGACCGGCCAAAGTGATTTTAGTTCGGTCACGTCTCGTTTCTGACCGGTACGGTCAAGATATTTAAAAAAATCTAAGTAATATTGGCCTAATTAAAGCCACAAATATAATTTGTTTGTTCCAGTCGTTGCTAGACCATTTAACAATTGGCTTAATACCAAGAAAAGCTTAAAACTTAACCAAAGATAGCCTTGGCAGGGCTCTGCAGCCAATGAAGTGGCACGGTGCCAATGGATTTCTTGCCACCTGCCAAAGAAAAAGTATTGAACGGATGCATATTTGATGAAACTTCGAATTTTTCGATCGGTATATTGAATTCCGTGAGCTGTTTTGATGTTCTACAAAGTATTTACGATGTCCATCAAAACGTAAATGAAACGAAACATGCATCACCAGATCCTTATTTTGGGATTCAGAAATAACGTGGTAAACAAATATAGCCGAATAAGAAGTTTATGTTTCCTCGATACACGCACAACAAATCATTGCGTTACTACGAATACAACTACAGTTACACAACAAGTGTTCGGAAGTTTCTTAATGATATGACGAAAATAAAAGTTCTAAAGTGTCTAAGCCATAAAAAGTCTAAACTTTGTTGTGGTCATATTGTAGAGAGAGTTTTCATTCATGAAGAACTAATGACCATCATTCGGTAGATTTTACCACTGAAAGTGGGTAGATTTTGGTCACGTGCTAAGCAACAAGTTGAGAGCGTCTCAAATTTCGAACAAAATAACTTTACAGATACAGATACTGATAAGGCCTTCGGCTTTTTTGTTGGTACATAATTGTTTTCGTCCGTTTTGTAACAGTAACTTTCATCAGTTCTAAATTAGCTATTGGGTTCCTGCTCAATGTTACATTTGCGGTTTGATGGAAACGAATCAGACTGCAAAATGTGCGTTTTGACGTCCCGGAGTCCCATTGTGTCTAAGTTGGAAACAACTTGACAATCGAGCGAAAAGTTTTGTTTTGGCGTCTTGTTCGTTGATTTTTGTGCAGTGAAAGTGAAAGAAACAACAAATATCTTGACATCTGTAGAGCAGTACCTTTGAAATATACTCCAACAAAGACAGGTGCTCTGTGAAAAATCTAAAGCGTAATGAAAACTGAGCTGAATGTGATCGGATTCCCTTTGCAGTACAGAAAATCTCTGCTGTTCGATAGGCTGAATAGTTTTGAATTCTGAACTGAAAACCTCTGCCGTCCTAACAGATGAAAAATGTTTCCGAATGGATAGCAGCAGTTGCTCGATTGGCTGAACATTTTTTCTGAACGGATAACCCCAGCAGTTTGAATGGCATTCCTATTGATCTTGAACGTATGACAAACAGCAAGCGAACAATTTTTAGCTATTCGAACAAATACCCATTAGTGTATGTTTTCGTGTGGGAGGTAATGATATAAAAGAGATTAACAATCTAAGATTTACAGTTGAGGATTTATTCTGTTTTATTCAAGAATGAACCGTCTCAACATGACATGACACCGGTCAACATGATCGCCGAGTGAAGTTTTTGGCCGGTCAAGTCACCATTCCTGAGCTCCTGCATGATCCAGATCGTTTGAGAGAATTAATTATAAGTTTGGACCTTTCCAAGAAGAACAGAGCCGTTCCTGCAATTTGTATAATTGTTGCAGTTTTAGTTGATTTAAATGACCAAGTTTCCTGTACAAAGAAAGGGCATCGCAGCAAATTTGCATCAGCCATTTTATCGACTTTACCGTGTTGAAAGCACTCATCGATCGATGAAGGACTTTTGGGAACAGCGCTTTTATTCCCTGCCGTTCGTTGCGACTTCGATTCTCAACGTTAATTAATCAAGAGAACTTTACAGAATTGAAGTTCTCCCCGACTAAATAATTCCGTCTTCTTTAGTTAATTCGGATTCTTGTCGGTACAAGCTAGATCTACATAAGTTTATAGCATTTGCCAGGCAGCTCTCTGGTCTATCGCTGGTTAATCTAGACTAAAACAAATAATTTCCGATCGGTTTAAACACGATTTTGTCTTTTCAGGGGGCGTTACTCACTGGAACAGCTTTCGCCGTTTGTCTGCTGGCTATATACTGCACTGTACACAAATAAATTCATTTGAGTTAGGGAACAGTACTCGTAAACGTTTTGATGGAAATCATTTTCTGCTTTCACGACGATCGCGCCGAGCACATGAAAAGTGAGAAATGTCAATCATGTTTTTCGCGCCAAAAATGTACACTCTGATTCACATTCCTGCAAGGGAAACAAGTTGACCTCTCGCGACTTATGTCGCTCGCGCTCACCCTCGCGACTTTGTTGCTTGAATTCTCTGCAGGCAGATAAATAAGTCAAGGATTAAGAAAAGGTCGGTTTGTGGCAAGTCTATATTTACGCACGCGAAAGAAAAAGCAAGCGAAGCGAGCGCGAAGCTCGGGGGGGAGGTGAGGGGTGGGGTTTGCGAGCGAAGCGAGCAATAAGTCAAGTCTTCCGTTTTTGCGCTGGCGTCCAGTTATCTCCCGACTCTATCCGCGCGGTCAAGGATGGAATAAAAATGCGAGCTCTAGAAAATAGAGGGCTGTGAACAGTCTACTCAAAATCGCCCAAATTACAATTTAAACAATTTAAACGAATATAAGTTAAATTCTACCACAAACCATGCATTCCACGTCTGTCCTTTCTTTGGCAACAATTCAGTACATCTACATGTATATATAAAATACTTGCTAAACAACCATTATCCTCATCGATAATGGTTCATTCGCTCGTTGGCATTTACCGATAGGTACAACTAGTTTGTTAAATTTGTAGACAAGTTTGTCGGGTAGCCTTGGAGTAGTAGAGTAGTCGTACAGTAACCGAAAAACACGCAAACATGATTAACAGCGGTGGTCCTTTACCCATGTTATCAACTTACCTGCACAAACAGATTGCCTCTGAATCATCGTCACCAATACTGCCAGCGTGCAAATCCAAAAAATGCAACTCATGTTAGTGGTACCTGATTCAGTACATAAAGATAAACTGCATTAACATAAGCAAAGCAGTGAGAAACAATTCAATGCCTTTGAAACAAAATCAATCAACTTAATCGGTATAAATCTTACCAAATCGAGCGACAGGACAGTGTAAAATAGTTATCAAGAGTGAGTGTCAGCAAGAATCAAACAAAATCAGAAATTAGTGGGAAAACTGTGGTTCATTTCGCAATGCGAGAAAATTGGGCTTGAAAAGTAGCAATTTTGAAGAAAACCCTTATGCCTTAAGTATAAAGCCAGAAGATCCACATGCAATCAGCTTATTCTACAACTTTTCAAGGTTTTATATTGTAACCTATGACGTTTGAAAAAATTCCGACATCGTTCGAGATCTGAAAGAAACCCCCATGTTTCTCTATGGAAATCACTACCTAACCCTTTAGGGATGGGCTTTTAACTGATTTAAATTTTGTTCAAGGGAAATTAGGCTGTGGTCTATGAGAGAGCACTTAAAATTGCACATATCCGCGAAATCAAACATGAGATTGCGTGACCAACCGTGACAGACAGATCGATCATATTTCCACCCAAACTCAATGAAAAAGCAAGATGAAAATATAGTGGTCATTCTTGTTGTTGTTGAGTCGTACTCAGTTTACATGTATTACTATTTTTATTGTTTTTTTATCATTACTTTTGTTTTATCAAAGCTTCCTTTAACTTGTAGTATATTCCAAGTACCTTCGATACACATGAATATATAAGAATGAGATATGGAGGGGTGAAAATGGGTGCTGTCCACGAGTGTGGACAGCCGTACCCCGTATATTCATGTGCATGAAGGACTGACACCGCGTCATGCCGGGGCTGGGAGGCTGGGTTTGCTCCCAAACAAGTAATATCGTAGCAGAAAATGTGCACAAAGGAGTGAAACATGTTATATACAGCGCAGAGGATTATGGGATATATATTGTTATTATAATATTCATTTATTATTTTCGGTACTTAGAATAGTGTAATATGTTTCGAAAGGCTTTTGATACGTGCTCAGTACCAAGTACATGTTATTTGCCGGCTGGGAGGACCGTATGGTGAAAAACTCTCAAAACTGTGACCGAAGTCTTGAAAATGCTGCCCAAAGCCTGCAGCCTCTGGCAGCATTTTCAAGCCTGAGGCTAATATGTTTTTTTTGTGGGGGCTTCAGCCTCCACCATGCTACCGTCAACGGAATTTATTTGTCTACGTGTCGCATATCACGAGAATATTGAGATGGCTTATATGACGTGAGCGTTCGATACAGCGGCCATTGCCGCGTACATGTAATATTTTTCCACAGCTTACTGTCGCAAGTTGGTTACAGTTTTCAAGGTAAGTTATTTTCCATTTCTAAAATGCTTTGCCTCGTTAGTGCAGAGTGCACTATTGGGATGGTTTAGGGGGCTGATGTTTGCTAAGGCACTAAGCACTAACGCCATAAGGTGTAAACTTTAATGTTTGTTTGATTAATTAATTTCAGTTAATCAATTAGCCTTGCGGGAAGGGGAGTTGGGTGGGGTACTGGTACCCGAGTGCATTACGCAAAACCTGTCATATTTACGTTGCTTTCTTTCATAACATGACAAAAATATATATATACGGTTTTGCAAATCTCATGCTATCCTTGTGGTGCCATTCTCTTAAGAACAAAAGCAATTTGCTCCAAACGCATGCGCAGATTAGTTAGCGTCAAAGTCGACTATATGTTAGGTGAAAGATACATTTCATACGGGATTACCTACGAACGTTGAGTGCCTTCCCTTGTGGTAGAACATAACATGTAAGACGCATGCGTTCTAGCATTGCTAGTGTGATAACTCCGTTCTCGAGTTTAGATGCACGCTTTTTTTATTTTTTGTAAATGAGTGATATCACACTCTCGTTTTGGCTGGGGATAGCAGTTATATTTCAGGTAACGTCACGTCACAAGTATTGTGTGTTTGCCAGGCTTGAAATAGAGAATGGCAACATATTGCTTCTCCTTGGCAGCTTGCTTGTTTCCTCTTCTATGAAAGAGAGCACAAAGTTCATATTCAGCCGAAACTTTCCCGCGCTAGTTACATGTAAAACAAGTAAATTTGTGACAAAAGAAACTTCGTTATTATTGTCGCAGACTCCGTGGTACTTACTGAAACCACCAATTAATTTCATCAGTCGATGAGGTGACTCGCTCACCTATGTGGGATATAATTTCGGTCAAGTGAAGATCTCTACCTTCAATACTTCTCGTTGAAACGCTCCTCAATGCTGTTACTCGAAAGCATTGAGTATTAGTTTCATGTGGTTTTATTGTTTACACCAACTCGGCTGGCAACAGAATTAGAACGCACTATTCCGTGATTCGACGTGACTATTTGGTAATTAGATCAGTTCTTGTTTATCCGTGAAATGATAATTTGCGTTTTGAATAAAACAAAATCGTTCCTCTTCGACTTTTCAGCAGATATTTAACTTTTATATTCCATTTATCTCCGGCAGTAAGTTAAAAAAATACACATCTTTCTTTTATTTTCCTGAAAACAAAGGTATCTTGTTGCATACATTGGCCAGGAAAACAAAAGTATTAAATTACAAACGTTGGTGTGAAAAGTAATGCTACAAAATGAACGAAACTCAAGATAAAATACCAAATATATTTAAAACCGTCTTAACAAACGGAAATTGTAAGTTATTTTTGGGCAAAACACAAACATGAAACATACACACGGCTAAGATTATAATGTCTTATCAAGTTTTTGTCCACTCATATTCTGCAAAGGGGAAAAGGCCTAGGTGACTACCAAGGGAGAGAACAGCAGGGGTGAGGACCTGTGTGACTACTGCATCAGAGATGTAAATTACACTCTGCACTATCTGAGATTTTCTCACTAGTTTATTTTATAATTTAAGTTCTCATATGATAAATATTCATTGGACAAAGTTTGAACAAAAATCTATGTGCAGTTTTATTTCAGGGGAATTACCTTAAGGTCATTCCCCAGTATTGCATTGCGCATCCCTACCGCGCATAATTTCAAGCATGATTAGGGCGCGCGCATTAAAAAATGGCAGCTTTTTCTTTACGGCTGGACTTCGCCATAGAGGTAAATCGTCGTTTTCTCACAAACAAGTATGGTGACCTATCATTTTTTCCTGTTGCTTTGAATTGTTAATCAATTTATCTGTGTAAAATAAATATGGACCAATTCTCAGTGCAGAACAAAAAACAATCGTCGGAAACGTGAATCTAGCAAGCAATCGTGACTACAATCATGGTGGTATTATAAGGATTTATTGGGTATAAACAAGGTGCTGTTGCTCCTAAACGAACATGCAGGGACCCCTCATTTTTATTTCAAAATTTAAGTTCTTATAATATAAACAATTAATAGGCAAAGTTTCACAAAAATTTCAGCGCAGGTTCTATTTCAGTGGAATGACCTTAATACATTGTTCATTATTCTTACTCCTGACATCAGACAATGCCCAATATATGTCTATTAAAAATTCACTTGCAGAAGCAAATACTTTTCTCAAACTCATCAATAACTCATCAAGTTTAAACAATGTAAATCATAACTGTGATGGTGTTTGGATAACTGATCTTATTTGGCATAGATAATGTAATTCTAAATCGCCTTTTTCTCCTTAGTTCTAGTTTCGATTGACAAGATAGGTGTACTTGTGTATATAGTGTGTCAAACACCGAAGACCACATTCCATCACATTTCAAACAACTCAAATTTTGTCAAAAATTATCAGCTGTGTGTTACATTTTAAACACTCTTCTCCATATTTAGAAATATGGTTAAACATGGTCTTCTTTCATGCTTGATGTATTACATCATTGTTACTACATTTGATGTTTGTTACAGTTTTAAAGACGTCAGAGCACAGCTTTGACATATTTTTAATTTAACTTTGAGGATTTGCATGGGATACCCCTTTCATTTGGGAGATAAACTCACGGTTTGTACGGGTCCTGGAAAACCTGGAAAGTCCTGGAATTTTACTGTGGCATTTTCCAGGACTGGAAAGTCCTGGAAAAGGGCTACTGGTCCTGGAAATCTGTTAAACTCAAATAAAAAAATATGAAATGTATGGCGGACAGTAAGGAGAATTAACATCGAGATCTTGGGAGTGAAAGGGTTAATGTGAATTTTAAAGTCCTGGAAAAATCAATCTGAATAATGGAAAAGTCCTGGAAAAGTCCTGGAAATTTGTTTCTGAAAAAGGGTACGCACCCTGTACACTTTGGTTAGCATTGAGGAGCTTAACAACCTATTATATTTGCATTGTCTTGCTCACAAACATGGACTGGTCCCTTCAAAATGAAAGGTGTCCTGCACATGTCTTGATTTGTGGTTGTCAAGCTCATATGCATCAAGTTCAACACGACCAGGAATGTGATTACAGTGAATGAATGTGTGTACAAGAAATTCTCCTTAAAAAGCTGATAACAGTTGCATTGTGTTCTTCAAATAACATTTAATTAATTAACTTCCCACTGTGAATAGCATGATAAAAAATATGTTATTATCTTTTTGTATTTTAAAACAGATCCAACCGATCAAAGTAGTATTGGGTTTAACAAAACAATTATAACACCTACCATGAGGGACATCTGTACCAGGTCATATGAGCATAAGAACCTAGTAAACCAGAGTGAAGCACACTGAGCAATGTGGAACACTCCTTTAGACATAATTTTGATGTTTGTCATGTAGCATTTGACTTTTCATCAAGTTCCAGCTGATAAACCTTTACTGTATACTTTTCACACGAGTCATTGGAAGCTCTATTACACAACTCTTTATACAACTGTATGCTAACAGGCACTTGAAGATTAATATTGAATCCAGAAACAACCATGGATACACTCTTCTATCCAGAAACTATTATGCAAACCACTTGTCAATCATCAACATATTCTTTTAACATCACAAGGATCCACATGTATCAAAAGAAGCATGCAAACTATATGAACAATATGTTTTTTTTCTATTTTTTTTACTGTATTTACAGTAACATTTTACCACATTTTGCATCATCTTAAAGCTGACAATCAACAAAAGAACCTACTTCCTGTATACAAATTGATTATTCTTATTCCATGTGACAACATTCTTTCCAGTCAGGACAAAACATGTTCAGAACTTCAGTGGAATCGACACCATTGACAAGGTGTCTATTTGGGACTAACTGTTGAATTCTCGGTTGCTGACTTTCTTATGTAACTGGCTTAGATATTGCAGCAAACCCTCTTGACAGTACATGTACAAGTTAATTTGATATCTGTAAACAGTCTTCAAAAAAATTAATAAAAACTCACCTATGTTGATACCTAATAATCAATATTACTTTATTTATTTAAATTTATACCTTTATCTTTCTAGTGATGGCCTATTCACTTGTAATACTTTAACTCGCGAATACTGACATTTAAAACTAGCACTCCAACTGAATAAAATAAAAGTAAATCTAAGCCCACACAAGTACGCTTTGCTGACCTATTTTTTTTCCTGCGGTAAATTGACTAACTTAGATACTAGGCACAAAGTATGTATTAAAGAATAGATACTTTTCTTACAAATTAACATTTAATGCGTTTAGTTCACCACAGGACCCTTAAATTCTACAAAATTGTTTTTCCGATGAGAAATTTTGGCCCAAGTTTGAGGTTGTTCTACAAAATCAATTTCTGTCAGTCGTTGCTATTAAAATCACTTGAAATCAGACTTTTAAACTGTAAATTGAAAAGCAGAAAACGAGGAAATTCATCAAGAGTCTTCCATAGAAATTCTCTCAAATACCCCAACGATCAAAGAGGTACTAACTCGACTGAAAACTGCCAATTTTTTAGTTTAAATTGTAGGTCGAAAGAAACACATTACGCTCCATTACGGAGCCGAGCTACAAACAACTAAACAACTCTCACAAATAAAACACTTGTTTGAATTTACCCACAGTGACTTTCCTTGCCATTTTAAAGTGAATAGAGATAAACCTGTGTAGATTAATCATCGATGGAAGTGTAAAAAGGGTAACGGTTGACGATTACCGCTAGCTCACTCACGATAATTTCACCCACTTCGAAAGCATTACCATGACCGTGGTCAGAGATAGATTGAACAGAACCAAACAGACAGAACCAATCAGATTGCAGGATTCGTTAACGTGCATGCCCTCTTGGAAAAAAAATTATGTACTATAATGTACTTGCAATTATCGCTTTAACGATAAGCTAATTATTTCATATCAATCAATAAAGGCACACGTTTGAGCTGAAACGTTGTTTAACAAAACAGTTAAACCCCAAATAGCCCAAACATGGTCAAAAAATTTATGGATAAATAAATAAATAAATAAATAAAATAAATAATTAAATTGAGAGGTGAAACGAAGAATGCTGATAAAGTTTTGCGTTATTGCATAGGAAGGTATGCACTGTTCAGTTACACTCTGCTGGAAATAAGCCTGTGCACCCCATAACATCGGTAATCTGGGAGCGGGTCTCCAGTGGGAGAGCCAGGTATGCGCAGAAGGAGTGCGATCCTTTGATCCTTGATCAAAACAATACAATTATCCGGCACTACATCCGACCAAACCAATGGGGTAAAAAGTCATGAATGAGTTATGAGGTTCATTAAAGGAGGTCACTCCAAAAAGCTTACTTTTTTGTCTTCACCTAGAGCAAGCAAACATTCAGCTTTTCCACTCAGCCTCTAATTAAAAAGTGCCTGCTATCCTGAAGAAATTCGTCTGAAAAGAATCCCAAACTTCGACTTCCGAAGCCACCATTTTGAAACTGTACTTGGCAACCAGGCCGCGTTATGACATAATTCCGTCCGACTAGAAATTGGCGCGGAGGAGAAAAACCTGCAACTGACTTTGCATCCTTCACAAGGTCAGCAAAATCAGTTTATTTTTTCCAAGCGATTATCCACTTCACTATCTTCACTGCTATCATTTTCGGAGTTTGAAGCGTGTTTGGCTTAAAATAATATGGCTCAAGAGTAGCCATAACCCAGAGTGGTAGTTAAAAGGTTTAAGAGGCTTGTCGGAATGACGTCACGAAAACGTGGCTTGGCTTCTTAGTACTCTTCAAAATGGCGGAAACGATGACAAATTTCATAAAGAAAACCTGCACTTTAGAGGCTTAAACTTCAGGGGGTGGCTAAACTTAGTGCGAGGTGTTTATAAGCTAAATTGACAAAAATGAATTTAAACCCACTGGCACTGTTAAGAAATAGTTCAAAATGCAACGGTAAGAGAGTACACGAGGAGATGTGACATCCTTGATCCTTAATTGTCCGAGACATTACCCAGTATGTAATAAAAATCCCTGTATTGCGGGTTCTTGTTATCTTTCCTATTTTTTTCATTCTTCATTTTCCCTGCCAATGTCATTGATTTTCCTCCCCTTGCATTTACTTAATTCTGACAGCTTCTGTGTCTTCTGCTTAGACCATCCATTGCGACAGTTTGACCAAACTTTTGGCTCTCTTTCATAGAAGAGGAAACAAACAAGTTGGGGAGAAGCAATATGTTTATCTGACACCTAATAGTTATAAAACAGTAGACAACATTTTTTGAATCAAGCTTGGGAAGATCCCAGAAGATACACAGTCACAGAAATGTTCGTTGGACTAAAAAAGGGAGAATTGACGTTACCTGAAATACCGGCCAAAACGAGTGTAGTATCACTCAAAAAATAAAAAAGCGTACATCTGAACTCGAGAACAGAGTTCACTTACCACACTTCTAGCAATTCTAGAACGCATGCGTCTTATATGTTATGTTAATTCTACCACAAGGAAAGGTACATGTACTCAACGTTCGTAACATATCATTCTTGTCCCCAGAGGCCACGCTCTTTTTGGTCAGCACCAAGAATCGTGACCTCTGGGATCAACCTCTGGGAAGGTCCAACACCGGACGTCCGCAATACACGGACTTCCCGTCACTCTGCACATGCTCAGAGTCAAGTCTGACAAATCTTACTGGCTGAGAATACGAAACAATTACTCTGCACATGCTCAGAAAATTGGACCTTCCCAGAGGTCGCAATTCTTGGTGCTGACCAAAAGGAGCGCAGCCTCTGGGGACGAGAATGCTAAGATATAGTCGTCTTTGACACTAACTAATATGTGCCTGCATTTGGAGCAAATTTCTTTTGCTCTTAAGAGAATAGCACCATGAGGATAGCACAAGATTTGCAAAACCATCTATATATTTCTGTCAACTTATCTACGAAAGCAATGTGAGTAAGTCGCGTTTTGCATAATACACACGGGTACCTATAGTTACCCCACCCAGTCCCCTTCCTGCAAAGCTAATTGATTAATCGAAATTAATTAATTAAACAAACAATGAAGTTTACACCTGATTGTGTTAGTGCCTTAGTGCCTTATGGCGTTAGTGCCTTATGGCGTTAGTGCCTTATGGCGTTAGTGCCTTAGCGAACAGCAGCCCCCTAAACCATCCCATCAGTGCACTCTGCACTAAAAATACATGCAAAATAATTGATTTATTTTTTATACCATAAAATTCAACGGACTGGTAAAATACTGGCACGACGTGGAATAGGACAAACTGTCATGAGCTTCCCTTCATCTACAAATAAATAGGGCCCCAGTAAAAAGGCGTTGAATCCTGTGGACAGGTAAAAAACAGTTTGGGGCTCTAGCTTCAAAGTTGCTGCCAAAATGAAATAGCTGCAAGGTTACAAGCACTGGCTACCCAATATCATCATTTGAATAACTTCTGCTTGCTTTGGTTGCAAAATAAAATTGTGACAGTGAGACATTCAAAGGTTTATTTCACTTTGTGAAACAGGGAAGTGTTCACTTCCTTATTGGAGAGTTGAATTTAGTGTTTCAACTTCAGTTGACTTTGCCTAAGTGCTTGTGCCTTGAGTACTAAAAAGAAAACCAAGGCATATCAAAAAGCCTCAAGCCATTCTCATACTGAGCACTTAAGAATAATAAAATTACTAGAATTACCATCACCTACTTTAGTTTATATTTTAATCATAGACAAATTCACCATCAATCATTGAAGGGGAGAGTGGGTGCATAAACTTCTAATAAGCCAATAATGGCCTCTCCCCTCAGGTGTAAGCCCAGCCCATAGAGGTTAACACTACAGACATTACACTCTTTAATCTGAGTGTATTTTGGCATTTTATTATGTAGAAAGTTACGAGTAGTTCTGTTAGTTTAAGCCTACAAGAAGTATGCTTTCATTCTATTCAAGAAAGCAAACATTGCAGATTATTTTTAGTACCATGTGATCAATGGTTGGAAGATAGGAGACTTTTGTTATGTAAAAGTTATATACACATGGTACTTGACACAGAATTGTTTATCACATTTGGAATTTAATCTTCATGATCATATGCTGTGAATATTAAAGACACTTATAAAAGAAAAAACTGTTATTGTGTACATACATGGGTGGTATTTCAGTAAATAACTGGGCCGGGTTGTTCAAAGCCCGATTAATCTAACCCTGGGTTAGCGATAATTTTGATTTAGCTGTGTAACTTTTCGGTGAGGTTTTCTGTTTATATTGTTTGTCCTTCAGTTTTGAGCTTGACTAAGCTTAAACTACACAAAACATAAGCAGTAGAAAACATTTTTATTCAAGAAAAATTAATACCTCAGTTAACTTTTAATCCTGGGTTAGCGTTAACCAGCTTTCAAACAACCCAGCCCTGGGTTGGTGTTTCTACAAACAATTGTAATCATGAAAACAACTGAGTAGATTACAACAAATTATTATCCAATATTATCATTACTATTAATTGAAAAAAGAAAATGAAGTGGCAAATTTTGAGCCAGAATTTCCGTAACCATGACAATAAAGAACAGACTGAATTGAGGAAATTCTGTATTATACATCAATTAAGCAGCACTTAAAAGTATGTTTCAGACAAGTTTAATTGCCATCATTAATAGAGCATTAAAACAGCGCTTAAGAATAAGACTATTAATTGAAAAAAGAAAATGAAGCGGCAAATTTTGAGCCAGAATTTCCATAAACATGACAACAACTTAGAACAGACTGAATTGAGGAAATTCTGTGTACATGCATCAATTAAGCAGCACTTAAAAGTGTGTTTCAGACAAGTTTAATTGCCATCATTAATAGAGCATTAAAACAGCGCTTACGAATAAGTTTCTTTTACTACGATTAAACATTACTTAAAAAGAACGTTTCAGAAAAGTTCTATTAAATGTAACTTAAATGAGTGTGGTTGTTGGAACACGTTTAATGTCACCTTAAACCAACATTAAGGTTTAGCCTTAAGGTAGTATAAGCTATGTTTAAGTGAAAATTAAACCTAGGTTTAAGTGTCTTAAACATCAGCTTAAACCAACTAAACTTGAGTTTAAGACATGATTAATCCATTTTTAAAGGAAAAGGTCACTCCAAAAACCGGGTATCTTTTTCCATCACCAATAAAAAGTTCACATTGAGTTGAGTTACTCACCGTTGTTTTAGCTTCTGAAATGGATGCGATCCCAATGAAAAGTGAAATGTTTGACACTGGGAGCCGCCATTTTGAAAGGATCTTGAAGGCCAGGCCGCATATTCGTGACGTCATTCCATCCGAGAGTGTGTTTGTTCTTTTGAGCTTTAGTATGGCTGCTCTTGAAGCCAGAACATGCTAGTGATTCCGCGGGAGATAATAAAGTTGAATTGACTGATCGGTTGGAAAATGCTCTGTGGTGTACTTGTGAGAGATGTGCAACCATACCGACGCAAAGAGAATGGGGTATGCTAAATCTGCAAGCCAGCGAGCCATGCGAGCCAGCGAGCCAGCGAGCCATGCGAGCCATGGTGAGAGCCATGCAATTCATGCAAGTCATGCAAGCCATTTTTGCGAGTATTTTTTATTCTTTAATTGGTCTGGGCCTCCAGGTTGTCGACTATTCACCAAGAAACATAGATCTTGCGCCCGACTATCACTTAACTATCACTATAAACCGTCCGCCCGCCATCTTGAAAGCGGAGATGACCCTGGGGACCTGGGGATGAGTATAAACAGTGCAACCTCACTCCCAGGGTACCCTCCTTCCCTAGGAAATTAATTTTAAATTTAGCTACAAAAGTGCCTACAATTGAAATATTCCCAGAAGAAAATCCTAATCTCGCTTTGGTGCAGAACTATTGCTGGTGTGTCAAATATGAAAAATGCTCTAAACATCTGTACATTGTGCCAAGTCTTGCATCATAGTAATGGCTGCCCTGGGTTTGATGATTTTTTTTCTTTGTTTCATATTTTTGTTGTTTGGAGAAAATTTTGTCTATTCAAATCGCCCAGGTTCCACAAAAAATAAAAACAATGTGTCAAAAATTTATTAAGGTTCAAGACTAAAGTAAAGAAAATTTTCTGAGAGAAACGTACGGCTCCACCGCCCCACCGCTACTCGAATGGGTAGGTGAATGGTATCCATTGACACCTGTCATTCATTGATATCCACGTTGAAAATCATTCAAGAAAAAAGAGAACAGTACTTCAGGGCAACTCAGCGTGTATTGGCGTCAAGAATGGTGAGTGAATCGCGTAATTTTAACAGGTTCGCTCTTATCAAAACTTTGTCGGTTGGCTGACTGCTGCATGTGGTTGTCTCTTCCCTTAGAATTTAATATTGCAAGAATTTAATATTGAGATCTTCTTCATCTTGTTCTGTTGCTCTTGTTCTTGTTCTCATGCGAATATAAATGTAACAAATAAAAAATCTTAACATTTGTACTGTGACTCGCATGACTCGCATGACTCGCATGGCTCGCAGGTTTATAAAACTCATGAGAATGTGTTTGTTGCCAAGAACAGCCGGAGTAGGTCACCAAGATGGAAGGTACAGCACATTTTGCAGTACAATTGCAATGGACGCAGCTAGTGGAAGAGGAGGTTTATTTTTAGTTGTAAATTGCTCTCAGAATTAAACTGGTGGCTTAAATAAATCCCCAGTTTAGTGCTTTTGATCTGATTTGTCTTCATTTTTATGTTACTGGCAGTTCAATGCGGAGGGAGTTCTGGCATCACAGAAACTGACGAGTTTTCGATGGTGTGTTTGAATCGGGCAGATGCTTTCCACCTCACAAGTCTGTGTTTTTACTTATAAGATTTGGATACTTTTTGCTCGTGCTCGTACGTGTTTGCCTAGGTTTCTTTACACTTATATATGGACTACATGGACTCTTGTGAAATACGCAGTGACTTTACATGTAAGATGTGAAGTGAAATCGATGTCTTTGACGTAAAATGTGAAATTGACGACATTCCTTATCAGTACCTAAGATTTTTTTGTGAGAATTGTAATTTGTATTGTTGGAAAGCTAAGCATATGTAATAAATTTTGGATAGAAGAAAAAAGTATATAGTTACAACTTTTACATGCATAAACCAGCGGAAGGAAAATTGACTCTGCAAGTGTGTTTTTCGTATCGCATGTGTCTTGTTTACTGGCATCATTACTTGACAAAGCATGCAGTAAGATTACAGTTTCATTTTTTCCATAGCACTGCTTTCATTAGCAACTATAATTCCCAAACATAATGTGAATGAAAAAAAAACCGTCCTTAATTAATGATGAATTGTGTTGAAAAAATTGAAAACAAATTGCAACACATTTCAGACAAAATATTATTTACATGCGGATACGGGATTTCACTATAGTAGGACTTCTTTGTTTCGGTAATTGTCGATATATAGATAGGACTGATGTACAATTAACCACTTCTTCCGATGTATTTCAAATCAAATTAGACAACATTTAAAATTTGTAAGTATTTTAACTCATCTCTGGCTGTCAAGGCAGATTATTAAACACACTCTGAGTTTTTGGCTCACACAAAAGATTTATAAATCGAAAAAATGCTTTTTCGATAAAAGAAAACTGAAGCGGGTTAGTCTGACATGTAATTTTAAAGAAATTTGAACCACTTCTTTGGCAATTTTTTGTTCTTTGCAGGCAAATTAAGGAAAGTCACTCCTCTTTCCCTATCCTTTTCGGTTTGGGTTTTACAGCCCGGGGCCCAGCATTTTAGCTCACAACTGAATAAATGAATTTAGAACAGAAAAGGAGAGCTTTAGCCTTTGAGCTTTGTGCCAATTCGGACTGAATGAAGTCACGGATATGCGGCCTGGCCTTCAAGATCCTTTCAAAATGGCAGCTCCCAGTGTCAAACTTTTCACTTTTCATTGGGATCGCATCCATTTCAGAAGCTAAAACAACGGTGAGTAACTCAACTCAATGTGAACTTTTTATTGGTGATGGAAAAAGATACCCGGTTTTTGGAGTGACCTTCTCCTTCAAGAAAACTTAAATAATTTTTTTGTCCTTGTGGATCTACTGCAGATGTTTTCTGTCTAGGTTCCAGACCCCCATTGATACAGTATAAATAGCTTTCCAAAAATTTTAATGGTTATACTTTTGAAAATGTATGTTGACTAGGGTACAAAACATCAAGTTCACAAAATGCATGTTTTTAACATGTTTATCACCGCTGTTTGTTTCATATTTTTAATCAAGCTACGTATACGATGGCTGAACTGACCAAGAGTTTATATGAAATCAAATTGTCTAGTTCAAATGAATATCTGTGCTTTGAGACTGATAATAGTAGAACATGATCCAGTGGATTTCATTTTCACATGTATGGCCTTCCTTGTTGAAGAGATACTAAACCAAAGACGGCTAATTAAATATTCATAAATTAATAAGGGGGTCCCCCTAAGTTGAAGGCAATAAGATATTTTCACCTAATTTTTTGTCATAATCATTTACCCACCAAATTAAACCCAACATTTGTGCCAAGTTTGAGCAAAATCGGTTATTTGCTCTGTATTACCTCCTGCCTGGTTTTCTCATGGACACACTCTTAATAAATGACCGTCACGGAAAGCTATGTTTCTAAGACTTACCGAGTTCCAAGTTTCTCTTGATCCAACTGTACATGTGTATTGATCAAAATGAATGAGGTGGAAATGGGGCTTTATCTGGAGAACGAGGAGAGCAGAATACAAATTGACAAAGCTCAAACTCAATGCAACAATATAATGAGGGAAACTTTCCTCTGGGGTGTGTTATACATCCCGTTGCTAACGATATTCTTTTCTTTATACAGCTGGCAGAAGAACCGATCCTAAAGCACAAATCTTTCTCCATTCCAACAGAACCAGACTGAACCAGACAGCTGTTCTATTTCAGAGATCGGTTTTGCGATCAATTACCAACATTGTGTTTTGTGAATATCGTAGCTCCCAAGGAAATTGAACTATTCATTGTAATTATATAAAGTGGCGAATATAGAGGGTAGACAGTAAAAGGATAATTGTACTTACCATGGCGAATTCAAACATATTTCGGTTAATTCATATAATACAAAGATTTTTACGGTGTTCATGCAATAGCTTTTTGGCACTAGCTCATTTTAGCACAAAATCCATTCTGTGACTTTTTTGAAGCATGACCTCAGCGCTAACGTAACGCCAAGGAAAATTATAGTCACGAGTGTCACGCAAATCTAAAACCGCCCCTGCGAAATAAATTCCCAGTAGTCTGGGAATTCCTAGGAATTCCTAGGAATTCTTAGGAATTCCAAGTTATTCCAAGACATGCAAATTATGCTTTATCCAAGACCTTGGAATTTCTGGGAATATTTGGGAATAGTGGAAGTATGACTGGGAATTATTGGGAATTCCTAGGAATTCCAAGTTATTCCAAGCCATGCAAATTATGCTTAATCCAAGACCTTGGAAATTCTGGGAATATTTGGGAATAGTGAAAAGTATGACTGGGAATTATTGGGAATTCCTAGGAACTCCTATTATTTCCCAGACTGTTTTAAAAAATGTGTTTGGAATATCTAGGGATTTTTGGGAACAGCTAAAACACATGAAATATTGTGTTTGAAATTTCTATAAATTTCCCAAAATGTCAAAATTAAAGATGAACTCAGTGCATGAATCAGTTTCTGTGAATTAGTAAAAATCTACAGGATCATTTCCCTGGAGTTCCATACCTTTTTATTGTTGTCAAGCTCCAAGGTAATTATTTCCAAACAAATGTTACTACATTAATTCCAGTTTAAGTCTGACAACTCAACATAAAACTATAGCACTCATAACATTGCTTTTTAGATCCAACCTGATTTGTTAGTGTATATGTGCCCGTATGGACCCTTAAATCAAACACCCAGAGTTTAACTGATAGAAAAATGGATGCTCTCAGATTTGATAAATAGATTAAGCAAAAAATTTCTGTCAGCATAAATGTATATATATTATTTACAATTTCAATAAATCCAAAAGTATATATATGCATGTATATATTTAATATAATTGTAGATTCACACACATACCCATCACAGCCCACTGTTGAACATTATTTTTGACTTGATCCTTTATGACTTTAGGAAAAAGAGGAAGACATCTCTCACAGATGTCAGAAATGAAAAGCTCACAGTTTCCACACACTTGTTGTACATTTGTAAAACTGTACTGTGACATTCTCTGGACAAATTACCCGTAGTTTCATTAAAACAAGGATATCTTTAGTAACCTCTCATTGTCATACAATGTCTTGAAATTAAGGCCAGATTATAGCCATACAGGCATATTCTTTGGCAGAAAATGTTTTTTTCTTGTGAACAATTAGTTTCACTTTCATCAGGGGAGTCCAGTGAATGGCCATCAGTGTCAGAGTTCTCAATTTCTTCAGAGGAGTCAGAACTAGAAACTTCAACATCATTATCTGAATCAGTGTCTGTGGACAAATCTGAGTTGTTGTGTGTATTACATCAATTGGTATTTCTGTAGTCTTTTCAGGTACAGTGTATAGGCAACTCAATTTCATCAAATGCTTCTGTGAAGCTTCAATTCTTGCATAAAGGTTGACTCCATAGTCCATCAAAGTCATCCACAACATTTCTGCCAACAGCCATCTCACTCAGGCGAGCTGAAAACTCTGAGGTGTTCTGTTCCTGGTGCTGGAAATGATCTCCAGGAAAAAGTGATGCAAGAGAGGGAGATGACATCAACTGGCCTGCGAAGACTGCTTTAAGCAATTTATGTGGTCAAATCTTGTAGATTTTGGTATGGGTATAGTGGGATCATCAACATGTTTCTTGTATTTCCTTGTCCTCGCGGTCACTTTAATTCATGACACAACAAAATCAAAAGAATAAAAAAGATTATGAGTCAGTGGGAAACAAATAAATAACTGACATAAATAAATGACAAATAAAAAAACACCTACATCTTGATGTATTGAAAAGACTATAGATCTCATATAATATTAATCCTTATAAATAATTCAAAGGAAAAAATGACAAGCATTGCAAATTTATACTTGCTGCATTGTGCTGACTGGGTGTTGAAACACGTGGGCTCTCAAAATAGATTTGGTGGACTTACAACAAGCTTAAGCTTATTTCGCAGAATTTATCTCGTTTTCTCCGGTCGATCTGAAACCTTTTAGGTGAATTTCGGCTTTTGGGGTTTTTAAAGAGGACACAATGCATTGCTTACTTTGATTTATTTAGAATTATAACTTATCATAACAGAAAATCCCTATAAAATTGGATTCCTTACCTTTGCAGTGAACTTGATTTAAGTGCCTCACGATCCTTTGTTATCTTGACAACCGTCGGGAACAGATCAACTAGTTAAAGTACGTTCCATTTTCCTCGATTTCTTCGTAAAAAGTTTGTGTAGTTTTTTCCTTTTGAAGCAAGACCCATCTTTCAAAAGACCACCAACACAGCGTGGGAAGGGAAGCAGACTTACCATCGAAAGCGACTGGTCTGGCAACCTCGTTGCCAGTCTCTCTCTCCTTCTTCTCCAGTTTCCATTCTCTCCTCAACTGATCAACTGAACCAATCACAGCACGCGAATTTTCACGTGACTATCCTCGAGACTGAACGTGACAAAGATCGCGTTAGTCATTCTCTTTTGGCGCCCATCTTTGAATTCAGCGTTAACGGTTGATCGCTCGTGCGTATTAGTAGATTTCACTTCCAAAATTATATCAAAATGGTTTTTGCCGCGGTCCTGTGACTAGAAGAAAACAGCGTGAGTATCATTAACGAGAAACATGTTATTCTTGGCGAAGATTTGGAGCTAAAAGAAAGTCTTACTGTGGATGTTTCAACGGGGAAAAATTCAAAGGGCAGATTAGCTGTATACAAAATTATTTGGTGAGTAATCGAATTCAAGTAACCCTATATTATACAAAGTAACTTCTTTTATTTAGACAAAAGCTTTTGAATGAACTTTGTCATCACGAATCATACACGAGTGGGTCACTCAGTCATGGCATGAAATGAATTCTGGCTCAAAAGCAAGGTTGAAACAATTTAGGTTGCCCAGAGGGCATGCCTAAACAATTTGATTTGCGAAGAACAAGTCGTTTCTCTCGCCACACTTGTTCAAACGAAACAAATATAGCAGTCCTCTCTGATCCCAGTCAAAGTTCTTGACAAAAACTCCAACGAGGCAGCCACAGTCTGCATGAGTTTGATATGTCTCCTGTGTGTTTCAGCCTGACTGTATGGCAATCCGTGTTGATTTCGATTTTTGTCCATCCGTATATTCTTTTGCGTTTACTCTATTATTTAAATGTTCCTTTATTGTTTTAAGTGTCTTTTTTAATATTTCTAATGTCTAAATTTGGCTAAAAAACCGTGATATATATCCTCCAATTCGAGAGTTGTTGATACACTGACAGAAGAAGGAAAACCTTGATTTAATCTACTGTAAGCTCAAGATTTATGTAACATATTTATCAATAGTACACAAGCACCTTCACAATTATCTCCTCAGAGCTTTATTATCTAGCTCTCTGCACGCACTGCAGGCCTATGATGAGGGAGCATCATAGGCCTGCAGTGCGTGCAGAGAGCTAGATAATAAAGCTCTGAGGGGATAATTATTATCAAGTCTTCTCTTTTAACATTTCAACCACCTTACAGTCAGGCCTTAATTAGCTGCATGTATTAAACTGTGAGCACATAAATATTTGGATCTCAGTCTTACAGTATCTCATATATATCGCAGTGTACTGTATTTTTTTAAATTTTGTTTTAGGTGTCATACAACAAAGATGAAGATGAAGAGGCTAGCTGCAGAATCAACAGAAATAACTGAACAGCAGCTAAGTTTGCCCAATTACTCAGCCTTTTTTTAATTTTAAGGAATGTCTCACTTTTGTTCTTATCATTGATTCCTTACAATCATGAAAATCCAGATATGTTCCACACAATAACAATAATTTAAGGTAAAATCTTGTGTATGGAAAATTGTTGGATTTGTAAACTAAAAAAGTAAGTAAATTATCTGAAAAAGTTCTCTTTTTATCAAACATGTAAAAGTTTGACCTTCATATCTGTTTTCAGTTTTACTTTTGATTCTTGATGTAATGAAAAAGAAACAGGATGATTATTCTTATGTTTGAATTCATGAGAGTCAATGTAATAAACCATTCATTTAAAACCTGTTTGATGTGATATCAGTGACTTTATTTGTTATTTTAATGCTGGGCATTTATCATCAAAATTTTGTCTGGCCTACAAATGATACAAAATTCCCAGTTTTTCTCAGATTTTCCCAAAAATTCCAACCTATTCTCAGAAAATCCTACAAATTCCAAGTTATTCTCAGAAATTCCTAGGAATTTTTGGGAATTTTAAGGAATTTTCAAGGTGAGTATATTTCAGTTGGAATTCCTAGCAATTCCGAGTCCGAATTACCGTGAAAATTCACACCTTAGATTCCTAGGAATTCCTAGGAATTTTTTCCTAGGAATTCCTAGGAATTCTTAAAGTTATCTCACAAGGGCAAGATTATGAAATAGCATCAGTTATTCAATGTTTTAAAAACGTCTACCACAAGCTACATTTTAAAGACTTACCAAGATGTTTTGTTTGCCTATCCAACAGTATTGATCAAAATCAGTGGTGTGGAAATAAGGCGTTATCTGCAAAACAAGGAAAGCAAAATTTTAAAATTGACAAAGTTCAGACTCCTAAAGGAAACGTTCCTCTGAATCGATTCTGAGGTGTGTTACACATCCTTTGCTAACGATATTCTTTGTTTGACACGGGAAGAAGAACCCATCTCATAGCACACAAAAGACCTAAGTTACCATCTGTATTCATTTCCTAAAGGACATGGTAATATGAGCAATTTCATTCTTCCGCCTTTCCAACAATATAATAAGCTAAGGGAAACTTTTCTCTGGGGTGTGTTTGTACATCCCGTTGCTAACAATATTCTTTTCTTTAGACAGCTGGCGGAAGAACCGATCCTTAAGCACAAATTCTTTCTCCTAATTCCGACAGAACCAGACTGAATCGAACCAGACAGCTGTTTTATTTCAGCGATCGGTTTTGCGATCAGCAACCAACATTGTGTTTTGTGAATATCATAGCACCCACGGAAATCAAACTATTCATTCTAATTATATAAACTGGCAAGTATACATGTAGAGGGTACCCCCCTAGACAGTAAAAGGATAATTGTACTTACCACAGCGAATTCGAACAATCTCAGGTTTCAAAAGTGAAACTGCGGAGTTCCCTCATATTCCAAGAAAACAGATAATTTATCTTATTACGTCACGCATTTTATTTGGTAAAACATAATGTTCACTATAAAGGCGATTGTTGTATTATGATATTTAAAAGCTTTTTTTTAACATATTTTGGTTCAATTCGTATAATACGAAGATTTTTACGGTGTTCATGCAATAGCTTTTTGGCACTAGCTCATTTTAGCACAAAATCCATTCCGTGACTTTTTTTGTAGTGTGACCTCAGCACTAATGCAATGCCAAGGAAAATTAGTCACGTGTGTCATGCAAATCTAGCACCACAATTATGAAATAGCATCAGTTATTCAACATTTTAAAAACGTCTACCAGAAGCTACGTTTTAAAAACTTCCCGTACGAAACGAGCAGATCTGTTTATAGTCTGTTACAGATCTGCTGGCACATCTGTAGCAGATCTGCAGATAATCTACAGATGAGCTACAGATTATCTGCAGATCATCTGCAGAATGTCTGCAGAATATCTGCAGAATGTCTGCAGAGCGTCTGCAGCGATGATCTGCAACAAGTCTGCAAATTTGCAGACGCTCTGCAGACGAAATCAGCCTATCATGTTAAACAAAAAGCCCACAAAATGCACCAATCAAACAACGTTTATTTAAAAGATAGACAGAGGAGGTCGGTTTGTTATTCATCAAAAGTAAACAATTACTGTAGACAGATAAAGCAAATAATATCACTAGCAGGAATTTAAAGTATTTTCTTAGCGTGACATTTTCCACATATTCCAAATGAATAAAAAAAACCTCGGGTAGCAACTACTCCTTTCAAAAAATCTAGGCTTCACGTAGCCTGCGAGCAACAAGGGAGCTTGCTCAGCTCGCAGGCTAGGCTTCGCGTGCTTTTTTTGGTTCGCTTGGCAGGTTATTTACAGAAACGAGATCGAGTAAACTGGATACTAAGTGAGATTCATTTCCTTCTCGTCTGTGCTCGGCACCTGCTTGACATGAAGCCAGTTTAAAGGAACGAAAGAGGTAAGTCATAGAGTACATAAATAATGCACAACAGTGACCGCTTATTGTTCGCCTTATGTATCAATTTTTTCATTCGCTTCGTAGCTTACTTACATATATCAACAGATATCAAAAATATTCGTTTATTAGGTACTCGGTTCACGTTGCAGCATTCTACTGTGGCCTAAAGTCTATGGTGCACTAACCTTCGATCCCTGAACGGCTTGTTTCGAACATGTGTCACTAATATTCCAGCACACCAGGGCCGAGCGAAGACCGTAATTAAGAGAGGTCGCTACCAAGAGTTTACGGAACACTGACGGAATCTTGACCCGCACTGTTAACGCATACTGAGAAAGTACGCTTACACATTTGTAACAAGTTTAGATAGTGCATTGTCTTCTAGTAGGTAGCAATAAAAGTAAAACCTAAAGCCAACTTGGCATATTCAGTTTTTACAGACCAGTCAAAAGATTATTCACGATATGCGACCAATGATTAAATGTTACTTTTAGTGTGACCTTTTCATAAGGTCGGTTTCGATTCTAAGTCACTGCAGTGAGTAAATCCAGATTTTTCAAGACATAGAGTATTTTCAATAAATGAGTTTACTGTCAAGCGTTGTAGATTTCGTGTGTTCAACAGCACACATCCAAATACTCGGAATAAACATAATACACCCGCAAATAACTTGAGTCACACACTGCTCTAAACATAAACTAAACATGAGTTTAATCCATGCTGTGAGAAATTATTAACTCTTTGTAAGTATTTTTAGTGATTCGACAAAATGTTTCATTCTCTTCGCTCAACTAATACTCGTTTGTTTACATTGTTCGATCGCATTATGAAAAAACTACATTTTTTTTTTCCGTTCAACAACTTCTTCTGTTGCTTCAATAAGCCCATTTTCTCACAAAATGTTTTCTTCATTTTTTAAGTCCAAAATACAATAAGTATGTCACGCAGCAATTCGAGCACTGCAAGTTACTGAGTGAAGAATTAGCTTGATATCTGTTTTTTGTTCGCACCAAACTGAAAAAAACTACTGAGGGAGTTTTATCGATGATTTAAGCATTTAGCCTCACATCAGTGTAATATCAATTTTGCACTTTTCACGCCAAAGGAAGAAATAAATAACTTGGATACATATTGTTATATTATACTGATACTGAGAGAAAAACTGTCAGCTGTTTTCATTTCGTAGAGACGGTCACGATCACAAAAATACATGTACTTTGGTAGAACTTTCCATTCTTATTTCAGTAGTTACAGCTTATCTGTACTTCCCTGAGTTTTTCTTTTGGCTGTTCCAACTTTGTTAAAATGCGGTTCATCTGGGATACGGAAAACTCCAGTTCGTTGCGAGTGACAAACCTTCCAACATACGCTATAAAAAATAAAATATATTAGTAAATTACATCTATGTATTACTTTTAAAAGTAGTCAGTTTATTATTATCGCAATTATAGCAACATGATTACAAAAATGCGACACATCATCTCTGATCATGTGTGTTTGTGTACGTATGTTTCTACAGGTTACTGCCTGATGCCCTTGCCCTTTAAAGTCTTCACCACATCTTGATTCAGAGCCTTACTAATGAAGCACACCCGCTTTGCTTGTCTGTGCTCGGGAGCCATGGGCAAGACTTGTTGCCGGAGTCTCCTCACTGAAGGAGGCTTCAATTAACAGCAAGTATAATTTCTTGGGGTCTTTATCGCATTGACTGTATGTGAATGGAGTTAAGTTTAGCTGAGGATATGTAGATTCCAGATCCTGGCACAAGTTCTTGTTTCCCAGGGCCTGCAACGTAGTATTTTTTACTCTCATCTTGATTACCAGACGGCAAGTTCTCGAACCTAATCATTAAATTAAAATCGAACAGAACTGCTTAATACTAGCCTGTGCATATATCACGAGTTTGATTGTACTACTAATACTACTAGACGGTTTGATTGTACTACTAATACTACTAGACGGTTTGATTGTAATACTAATACTACTAGACGGTTTGATTGTAATACTAAATTGGTTATTAAATCGATTGTTGAACCTACCGAGTTGGAGTTAGTTTCCGCTGCCTTGTGAAGAGTCTACAAAAGAGTTGAATAGTTTTAGGTACAGAAACTCAGAATAAAACCCAAAAATTGCCAACCTTCTTGTGTAAGTTGACTACATAACTAAAGTGCCACTCAGTCCTACTCCAGTTTGTTTCCAGAAATTTTATATTTTGTACATAAATATCTATAGGAAGCAACAGATAAAAGCTCACAGGCTTCATAAAGTCACATTTATCTCTATTTTGCGCTCCAAAATTAATTTATTCTACTTAAGAAATTGCATGGCTGGATTGCCTGTTCATTTCAAAAACTACCCATTTAAATGTTCCAAGCCTCCTGAACTGGTCTTTAAATGTTACTATTAAGTACAGCTACGTATGTGCAATGTGCACGTAAATCTGCTCAAACAGTAAAAATCTGTAAATCGCGTCACCGTTACTCCAGACTTAGTTAATATGATTTCGGCAAGAATGCTGTGAATAAAATTGTTTCTCGATTTGCTGTTCACCTCTGATAATTACCCTGTTTTTTGAACGATCATCAGAGTTTAGTTAAACTGGAATGTTACATTAAAAGATGTCTTAAAACAGTTGAAAAACCACCAACCTCCAGTCTTCATAATTTTCCCTGGGTAGGGAGTATTTTTACTGGTCTTCCTTCCTTTCTTTCCCTCCTCCCAGTCAACCATGGCGTCTAAGCCCTTGAGGATTTCTCCGGCATAATATACTTGCGAAGCACTTGCGACGCTATATAAATCCTCTTCCGTCCAAAGAACTATAGCAAAAGCCATCTTTTTATGTCAAAAAGCAATTTCTTACAGACTGTCTTGTTTGCGCGCAAAATTTGAATGTGACACTTTAACTGAAAGGAATGTCAGTGTCAGCAACATCTCCTACTCTTATTGGACGGTTCAAGTGTGACAGGTGTCGGGTATCAGCCAGGAGAATCTGTCATATTCGCAGCGGCCGATGAGATTTCACTTGTGGTTTTCTCTCTTTGTCGAGAACAGCAAATAAAGGTAAAGATAATTTGTACATTTATTTCATTTTCTTCATGACTGCGATATACTTACATGTTTATACCCCCAAATTGAGGCATCACATTTCTTGTCACTAACAAACATGCCACTTAGGTCACCCGGTTATGCAAATCAGGGTCTGCGTTACTGACTCATTCTTGTAAGATAATGATGGTTTGAAACGTGATGTATTTCACCTCTGCCATTTCCGGGGCGTAGAAGACATCAAGATTTTAAGAACGTCTCCTTATGTTTTGAAGCTGTTGTAGGTATAAGAAAAATAATCATAGTACAGAGATTTAACCATCTTGTTCCACTTTTCATTATTCATTCACGTGTTGACTTCAACTTTCGTATCGTTGTTCTATCAACACTGATATGTCGATCGATGAAATGTTTTTTCCTGAGCATTTGGAACTGGGAATTTAACACCAATGTGCCCTGCAGTGTTCTTAAATTTTATTGAAAGGATGCGTTAGGCATATGTGTCTAATCCCTATGTAATAAGAATAAATTAAGGTCGAAAGTGTATTTATCATTTAATTTAAGTGTTCAATTGACGTATAACATTTGATTTACTAGCACGTTGTACGTAAGTGGCTGACCATTTATGCCTCTTATTTACGCATTTTCAATGTTCGACTATCTTTTTATTCGTAGAATCGAACTATTTTATTCATCTCAAAACGAACCAGTCATGACTGATCCAACTAAGGTTAATATACCCAAGTGACGATACAATGAATGGTCTATCGATCCGGTTTTTGGACTTCAACGTGTTGCAGATCATCTGCAGACGCTGCAGATATTCTGCAGATCTGTTGTTCGTCTGTTTTCGTCTGTAGTCTTAAAATCGGGAAGAGTTTTCAAGCTCAACGTCTGCAGCAGACTGAAAACAGACTCTGCAGACGATAAATTAGTCTGCAGTTGATCTGTTTTTGTCAAAACAGATCTGTTGCAGATCTGCTGCAGATCTGCTCGTTTCGTACGGGTTACCAAGATACACTTTTTTTAGCTTGTTTGTGTATCCAGCAGTATTGATCAAAATGAATGGCGTGGAGAGAAGGCGTTATCTGCAAAACAAGGAGAGCACAAAGTTCAAACTCAAGGAAATGTTCCCATTTAGTGGTTATTTACTGCTATTTTAGTTTGACACTTAATAAAGGTATTCATTCATTCCTTTGCTAACGTATATTATTTTTCTTTACCTGATATAAGAAGAATAACCGATCTCATAACATGGGGCGCCAAATGTATTTTTATTATTTAGCATGGTTATTTGTATATAACCAAAACAAGTATGGTTATATGTAAATAAGCACACTGCAGTTTGGCTATTAATAAATAACCAAAACGAGAGATTGGTCATTTAACAAATAACCAACACATGAATGTTGTTATTTGTAAATAACCAAAATTGCAAAGTGGTTATTTGCTAAATAACCAAAACTGAAAATTGGTTATTTGTAAATAACCAAAATTGCAAAGTGGTTATTTGCTAAATAACCAATTGAAAATGGTTTATTTATAAACTAAAGAAATTGAAAATTAATAACCAAAATTGGGCATGTAGTACTTCCAGGAACACTGGAACACCAGAACACCAGAATACCAGAACATCGGAATATTGGACCATCCCGGAACATCACAGAACATTCCGGAACACCCAAAAAACCCCGGAACACCACCTAAAACCAGGAACACCTCCCAAAACCCGGAACACCTCAGAAAACCAGGAAAAGTGCAAAATCTAAAAATAAAATAAAATAAAAATTAAAAATTGAAAGAGGACTCGAAGTAATTACAGCGTACAAGCGTTACACGAAAAGATCTGCAAGATATGTTGGAATTCATTTTTATCTTTAGTTAACTTTCGTTTTTCATTTTTAACTTATCACCATGCAAAACATGTCAAAAACAAAGAATAATAAAAGCGGAAGCAGATATAAAATTGAACTTCGACAGCTTTATAAACCAGTCAAACAAAGCACAGAAACATGAAAAAAAAAACTAATGACATGAATTAAATCTAACAGGCTCTTAGACCAAACTCTTTTGTAATGTAGTTTTTGTGGCACTCTGTGAGAGGCAATCCTTCGGGGATGACCAACGAACACGGCACAAATGATGGCTCAGCTGCTTGAATGCACGCAACCCAAAAATGATAATGTGCATCCTACATGTATTCCCGAGCGGGTCAGTGCATAACACAGCTGTATTTGAAAAACTATGCATGTACACATCTAAAACTTGCTGTCAATCTGATTAGATAGCATAAGTACTTACAGTATATTGTGTGCTTTGTTCACTGGATTTGGCGTTTATTCCACATTTAATCCGCATTTCAAATATATGAAATTAAATATCGTCACAAACATTTATTCATCGCTTACAGGCATATTACGAACCAGCAAAATGACCAGCTCCTAGTTGGCTTCCCAGCTCAGTAGGTAGAGCACTGTACCGGTGTCGCAGGGGTTTGAGCATCGCAGACGATGCCATTGTATTGGCTCGGTGAGAAGAAGTGTAGAGATGGCAGACACAACCCTGAGTGCCTTCTCAGTTTCATGAAGTTGTCAGATAATACACCTGTTAATTAATCTAAATGTTTATTACTATCTTTTTTATTGTACATTTCACAGTGTTAACGCGTTTTAAAGCAAAATGGGTTTTCCATTTTCATAATCTTTTGAGAACAGCTGGAAGATGACTGAATTTCTTATATTTAACAATTATTCGCCGAAGGCAAAGTGAACAGTGGTGAATATTCACCAATGTTCACCGAGTCTGAGGCGAATGATTGTTTTAATATAATTTTCAGTTGCGAAACACAGAATGACAACTAAAACAGACTGTTCGTTTTTATACATGCATGCAGCCGTAGTTTTAATAAGCTTACATGTCAGCTTACATCGATTGTGAATCAATTTACACATTAAGTTCGACAGCAAAAAAATTAAGCGAAACACTACGAAAAATAAATTCATCCCGTACCTTTGTTTTATCGTTGTTGACCTCATTCACAGCTGTCATCATCGTCTAACGATGAGTCGCTTTAGTTTAAAGAAAAATAAATTTCGCTCAATCGATCTGACCTGCTGGCAATCAACGAAACAACTGCGCTTGCGATTCTTAAATTCCTCGAATACGAGTTCTTGAAAGGATTTTTGGTCCAAGGGCGACAGCAGTCATTTTGAAAATTCTGCATCCTTCCAAATATCCTGGACTTGGAGTGATGTCTCTTGAATAAATGAAAATTTGATTCAGCAACTGTCCACCATGTTTACTTGCCAAAGGTGGCGAGCTTTTACTAACCAGGGCCGGTTTGTTCGAAAGCCAGTTAATGTTAACCAAGGATTAAAAGTTAACCGAGGTACCAATTTCTCTTCTACAGAAATGTTTTTCACTGCTTACAGTGTATGTTTTGTGTAGTTTGAGATCACTGAAGCTCAAAACTGAAGGACAAACAATACAAAAAGAAAACGTTACTGAAAATGTACAAAAGTGAAATCAAAATTCTCACTAATCCTGGGTTAGCTCAATCGGGCTTTGAACAACCCGGCCCAGGCCGCAAAAATGTTATATTCACATCCTAGAGCGGTGAATATAGCGTCATATGAGGAATCGCTCGACCAATCAGATTGCTGGAAACTCTTTGTTCAGCTCTGAAATTACAGTATACTAATAATGAGTATCTTGCATTTTTAACACTTCAAAGCAAAAGGAAAATATATCTATATTGTGCTTATACTTGGAATTTAAGTTCCTGCAAGAGAGGATAGACTGCAGCAAGCTGGTAGAAAATTTGTGACTGTTTGGCACTTGTAAATGTTTTCAAGATTGTGAAGGTGAAATCAAATTATTTAATGTGCAATTAGTGGAAGTAGTATAGAAAAGCTCACTCGCGCTTCATGTATTTAAGGATGGTACCTACTAATTGCAAAGGTTTTTGTGCCAGGTTAAGACCACGAGGAAAAAGTAGATCTTTGCAAGGGCTATTGGAATCCACAAAGAAAAATGGGGGTAGCCGCGCATTTTTTCGAGATAATTAGTCTTGAATCTCGACAAAAATGCTGACATCAGCATAGAATTCACCTTTCATACAGAAAAGCAAACACATTAAAAAAGATCTTTAAACTACATGGCAAATGGTAACAATTTTGGTTATTAATTTTCAATTTCTGTTATTTATAAATAACCCATTTTCAATTTTGGTTATTTAGCAAATAACCACTTTACAATTTTGGTTATTTAGCAAATAACCACTTTACAATTTTGGTTATTTACAAATAACCAATTTTCAGTTTTGGTTATTTAGCAAATAACCACTTTGCAATTTTGGTTATTTACAAATAACAACATTCATGTGTTGGTTATTTGTTAAATAACCAATCTCTCGTTTTGGTTATTTATAAATAACCAAACTGCAATGTGGTTATTTACATATAACAATACTTGTTTTGGTTATATACAAATCACCACTCTAAATAATAAAAATACATTTGGCACCCCATACTCATAGCACACAAAAGACCTTTAAGTTATTATCTGTATTCATTTTATAACTTACAGTCGAACCTTCCGTAAGCGACCACCCAAAATGTCGAGCCTGGTCCTGTGAGCTTACGAGAACTTAGACCACACAACGGGTCAAAATTTTTCCTCATTAGCATATAATACAGTATGGGGCCCAGTTCTTGGCCACAAAAAACATAAACTTGCATTTCTTACCTTGGAATAGCCGTAAGGACTTAAAATTTCACGCACAACTAACTTCAGCATTCAGTTTACAAATGTAGAGCTATCGACTGCTCGACGCTCTTTTCTCCCGGGTAATAATGAAAATGGAGGCTTCGTTCGTAGGCCCAGTTATCGGCCAGCGGGTCCAGTTTTCAGCCACAAAAGAGCGGACGCGATTCCTCAGAATAACCAGCGCTTTATTACCATTTTTTGTAGTTAAATCACTTATAAGGCTTGTGTTTTGATATTTCGAGCACAAATTATCCTTAAAGAGCTTTGTTTCATGTTAGAAATGGAAGTTTTTCGCACACTTAGTTTTTCTCTTAAGTGCAGTCACGCGAGGCTAAAAAAGATTGGGTATTTAAAACGGGGTTAAGTCAGAGCTCATAGTTTTCAGCATGTCACCCCATTACAGCTTTATTTTTACAACTAACTTGACACGAATACTCTACACAAAACTATGAGCGCTTTTAGTGTTGAAGGCGAGTTAAGGGTGGCCGAGAATAGGCAAATACACAAAAGTACTAAGGAAATATTGAGGAGTCATATACATACATACATACATACATACATACATACATTTTATTTGTTATCAAATTAAAATTACAATTGTAACATGCCCACGGATAGCTGAGCTAATCTAGGCGGGTCATGTTTGGACGAGTTATTAATATACAACTAGGTACAACTAAATACAACTGAAGGTAACAAGAGAACTAAAGAGACTAGAATTGACAACGATGACTAAAGACAACTAATAAACTAATGATATTACAAATAATAATTAACAACAGTTACGACGAGAGACTACAGATACACTAAAGCGAAATTATTGAGTATTAATGAATACATACTAGGAGGAAAATAAATTCAGCTTTACTTTTTGAACGATTTCTGTAAGATCAATATAACAGTCTTCTGAAGCTAGAATTTCAAAAAGTATTTGTTTTATTTTCCTCTTAAAGACATTTTTAGGAAGCTTTCTTAAATATATAGGCATTTCATTCCAAATTTTTGTTCCGATTCTAGAAAATGAATTCACTTGAATTGAGAGTCTAGAACTTTGTGTGTAAAAATTATTTGAGACAGAGGATCGAGTATTGTAAGAATGAATATCAGAAATGTCTTGAAAGAGATCTTGAATGTTTCCAGGAGCATTTCTGTGTCTTATTTCAAACATAAGGTTAGCTAAAAGCTCATAATACAAAAATTTTAACGGTAAAACACTGGCATCAATAAATAAAGGAATCGTATGTTGATTTCGCTCAGAAAAATAAATAAAGCGAAGAGCTCGCTTTTCGAGCTTGAGAAGTCAATTTAGGTCAATGAATTAAACAAGCCACGAAAAGTTTATATTTAACAGATAGTTTTATCACTCTACGGCCTTTATGCCAAGAATTGGCTCATTTGGGCTTTCTAGACGAACAAAATATAAACTTGAATTAAACCATGTAATTCCAGTAGCCATAAACAAACAGGTTTTCGGGGAAACCAAATTCACCTACCTTCGCGTCACCTCGACGTGCTCACAGATTAAAACTCGGCAGGACGAAACAAAACTCGGCAGAACGGAAGACAAGGAATCAAGCTACCTTTGGAAACAATTGCGTTTTATTCAGATTCATTTGTGGCGCTAAAAATAAACGCTGAACAAAAAGTGGCCGAGAACTGGTCCCCACACTGTAATTATGGTAACTGCAGAGACTTGCCCCACATTTTAATGTTTTAGTCGTGTGAAAAGTAAATTTCGAGAATAAATTCGGTACTTCCCATTGAGAAATTTCCGTCTCCTGTACAACCTAGGAATGCGATAACGTTAATTTACAACACCTTATATCCAATTTCAGCTCTATTATATGTAAAGTTGTCACTTAATTACGGGATCGAGGTTGAAATCGAAAGAAAATTTCAAACTTTTAGCTCTAAAAGGGGTCGCAGTCGCTTACGGAAGGTGGTCGCTTTGAAGAGGTTCCAAATATGGTGTTTTGACTTGAAAATTTTTGATATTTTGGAAAACTGGTTGCAGAGGAGAGGTGGTCGCAACCAGAGGTACGACTGTAATAACATGGCAATATGAGCGATTTTATTCTTCCGCTTTTCTGACAGAACCAGACAGCTTTTCTATTCAGCGATCGGTTTTGCGATCAGTTATTAATTACCACCTTGTGTTTTGCAAATATCTTAGCTTCCAAGGAGGATCGAACCATTGTAAACTGGAGAATACTGAACACCGATAAATTGAAAGAATAATTGTACTTACCACGGCGTCCGAACAACCTTCAAGTCGAAAGTGAAACTACTGAACTCTGGGAGGTTTCGCAACCGCAATACCTCATGCATTTTCATTAGCCCGGGATGGGGGGTTACTCCCTTTTATTACATGGCTGTGTCTCACAAAGACTGGGAACTACCGAATTCACGAATATGATTGGCTGAAATCGATACTGACCGCGGTCTAGATTTTCCCATCTAGACCGGCATCAAGCTAGACCGGTTTCATTTTGCGTTGACAAAGTAGCAAACTAAAATACAAAAATGTTCACCATTTTCTTTTATTTTCTTCTCAATCATTTATGGCACTGCCAAAAAGCCTGATGACAAAACAAACAAGTAAAGAGAACGAGCAAATTTCGGCAGGTTTAAGTTAAGCTCATCGCCGTTCGGAAGCAAACTGTCGGCAAACCAGTTACATTAAACCAATTAAGAATGGCTGACTGTTAGGATCGAGAAACGCCGGTCAACGTCCCATTTGACAAATCGCTCATATTTTGCCCAAAGATACCCTTAGGTGACCTAATTCTAAAAATCATATTTAGAGGTTCCAGCGAATTTTTATTTTTCAGAAATTCGCGAAAATTTGACAGCGCGGTCAAAGTGCGGTTTTTCGTGTAATAAAATGACCGAAATAAGGTGCGAGGACGAAGCGCTGCTTAAGTCTTAAAATAAACTCAATTGACTTCAAACTTCACACAAATGTGGAACAACCACTCTAATTTATTCCTCGCTTTAAACTAATCTCAGATATGTTGATATAGTGGTTTTCTGAACCATTTTAAAAACAGCTATGAAGCGTGTGAAAAATAACGGCAAAATATAGGTCATGTTTAACAGCGAAAAAATGCATCTGGTACCTCACTTTCCGATTATTTTACTTTACAGCCTTAAAATATCATTATTTAAGATATACCATGCCAAGTTTCATGCTCGAACTCGCAGTATTTCCCTGTCTATGTCAATGTGTTGGGCGCAAATAACACAATAATTATGCACGAACCAGAGACAAATCAATTTCAATTGCGAAAGTAAAAGGCTATCATTAATTAGAATCCCGTCAATTCACTGCTATCAGTAGAAACATAATGTCCACTGCATAAAAACTGTTTTCAGACGTTTTCGAACCATTGCGCGTTAACTTTGTTTAATTTCGTGTCCGCCGTCATGTCTAGTTTGTCATCGCGTGTATTTCCTTCATGTCAACAACACGTGAATGGTTGTCATAACAAACGCAAGAGATTTCCTGGAACCTTAATGTTTTCGATTCACCAAAACGCTTTAAGTTCGTTAAGACACAATAATGGGTCGACTTGGAATGCTTTTTAGCATCAAGGACGTTAAAGGACTGTAAATTAATCGAGTTGAAATATCTTGAAGCAAATCAAAATCGCGCCCTTATTCTAATTTGGTAAACAGCCAATCTCCGTTCAAGTTCAAGAAGTCGAGAGGTTAATCCGGCAATGTATTACCGGTACAACAACAAAATCAAACCGAGGTCATCAAAAGTGTAAGTTTAAAAGTGTAGTGGCAAGTTCCAAATAAATTTCGCCTATATAAATTAGAAACAAGATGTGAAACGGTCTGACCCGAAACAAATAAACAAAATATTAATACGACTAATTTAACCCGAAAATGTTACAGAAAACATACCTAAAAGCCGTCGATTCCCCTCGATACCACTCCGCATTGCCTTAAAGAGCCCAAGCTTTCTGCTGTAAGAATCAGGGGCCTCATGAATCTGTATTTATTATATCGGCAACCATGCTGCGTGGCTGATATTCGAGACTCAGTAAAAGTTGTCAGACAACCGTACGAGCAGCCCAGTCACGCTTTCACTGCTCTTGCGCAAATGTTCAACATTTCGCAATTTACATAAACCGACTACAAGTTTAAAGTAGTGACAGTAGATTGAAATGCGCTTGTTAAAGCTGTCCTATCGAGCAACAATTATTTCTTGTTTTTGAATGGCTCTTAGTTGTAGCTACAGTCGGGGAGGGGGGAGGGGGGAGAGGGTATTCCCGGAAATTTCGGATATCTGTATGCCGTGGAAGATTAAGTGGTCTCCAGCTCTTAACGCCAACACTGAAACACTAGATGATTCTCGAAGTATCATAGGGGTCACTAAGCTAAATAATTTTGAGTGTAGCTCCGCTGAGTCAATTAACCGTTGGCGCGCATATTGCATTGACCGTGGACAGGTGGAAAAACAGTTAAACCGGAAAAGCCTGTTGCACATTGTAATTTAGCGTTGTCCAACACGCAGTCGGTCTGGTTGTAATGTTAATCGTATTTGAGAGAATCTCAAGTTTTCTTTCGACACATACTGGGGTGATATACTACTAGATGGGCGTGGCCGGGAGCCACGAGTCAAGTCAGTCAATTTGCCATGCTTAACCGAGAAGAGTGATAGTGAGCCACTAGTGGAAGGACTGCAGATTGTCCCTACGCTTTACCCTAATAGGCCTCTGTGTTATTCTAATGAACTGATGCTGAGCTCCCTCGAGGGGGGTGGTGAGAGAGACCCTGCGAACGAGGTCGAGACGATTCGGCCGTTAGTTTTTCCTCTTAAGTGTCTTCCTCCTCTACTTCCTCCCCTTCTCTATAAAAATTTAACGATCCTCCCCCCTCCACCCCCCCCTCCCCCCGTAAGAGGTGTTTGCTAAATACCGAAGAAGCCAAACACCGGGAGTTCCTAAGAATACTTCCGCCAAGTGCAGTTGTTAGTAAAATACTTCAGAAGCGCCGAGTTTGGAGCTTTTCCGCGCACGAGTGGGAAAGGTATATCTAGTCCCATGTCTTCGCACCCGCACGGTAGCATACACAGTTTCAGGTTCTTTAGGTCACCCTCCATCGCCAAGGCGCAGGAGTCTTGCTGGTCGTGTACCAAAGGATGCTGGAGCTGGAGTATTTCTACAACTTCCTTTGCCTGACTAAAATTTCTCTCCTCTTCAGATGTCTGAACATGCATCTCATCAGGATCACTTTGGCGCATTGCGGCACTTAGGTGAGAGAAAAACTAGCACCTGAAAAAGACGAATATTATAAGGATCCCGGGCACTGCGCATTCCCGCGCCACCAGTTCGGTGTCAACCTTTCGGCCTGTCGTTTGACCAACGCGGAATTTTGCGATACGATACGATTGCTGCTTGTCACTGACTGCCCTGAGAGCCCAAACCTTTTTTAAAACAACGAGGGCTTCCTGGTGACCTATTGTGGCTTTGAGTTAAGCGCCAACGCCTGCTCCAAGCAAGGTTTGTAGCACATTTTGGCTAAGTCCATAAGGGAATAGCTTTCCAGGAACTGAGTACATTTCTCCAGCGACAAGTGCCTCTCTAAAGTAGACAGCCTATAAAAGACACGAATGCAGCGGCCTTGAAGACATCAATACACCCCTACCGTGCATGGTTACTATCTATGGAAACCTCACCAGACACTTCCTCGGTCACACCCGTTGATAATGGCACTGATGTTAAGGTCGCAGTCACTCTTCTCGGTTAAGCATGGCAAATTGACTGACTTGACTCGTGGCTCCCGGCCACGCCCATCTAGTAGTATATCACCCCAGTATGTGTCGAAAGAAAACTTGAGATTCTCTCAAATACGATTAACATTACAACCAGACCGACTGCGTGTTGGACAACGCTAAATTACAATGTGCAACAGGCTTTTCCGGTTTAACTGTTTTTCCACCTGTCCACGGTCAATGCAATATGCGCGCCAACGGTTAATTGACTCAGCGGAGCTACACTCAAAATTATTTAGCTTAGTGACCCCTATGATACTTCGAGAATCATCTAGTGTTTCAGTGTTGGCGTTAAGAGCTGGAGACCACTTAATCTTCCACGGCATACAGATATCCGAAATTTCCGGGAATACCCTCTCCCCCCTCCCCCCTCCCCGACTGTAGCTACAACTAAGAGCCATTCAAAAACAAGAAATAATTGTTGCTCGATAGGACAGCTTTAACAAGCGCATTTCAATCTACTGTCACTACTTTAAACTTGTAGTCGGTTTATGTAAATTGCGAAATGTTGAACATTTGCGCAAGAGCAGTGAAAGCGTGACTGGGCTGCTCGTACGGTTGTCTGACAACTTTTACTGAGTCTCGAATATCAGCCACGCAGCATGGTTGCCGATATAATAAATACAGATTCATGAGGCCCCTGATTCTTACAGCAGAAAGCTTGGGCTCTTTAAGGCAATGCGGAGTGGTATCGAGGGGAATCGACGGCTTTTAGGTATGTTTTCTGTAACATTTTCGGGTTAAATTAGTCGTATTAATATTTTGTTTATTTGTTTCGGGTCAGACCGTTTCACATCTTGTTTCTAATTTATATAGGCGAAATTTATTTGGAACTTGCCACTACACTTTTAAACTTACACTTTTGATGACCTCGGTTTGATTTTGTTGTTGTACCGGTAATACATTGCCGGATTAACCTCTCGACTTCTTGAACTTGAACGGAGATTGGCTGTTTACCAAATTAGAATAAGGGCGCGATTTTGATTTGCTTCAAGATATTTCAACTCGATTAATTTACAGTCCTTTAACGTCCTTGATGCTAAAAAGCATTCCAAGTCGACCCATTATTGTGTCTTAACGAACTTAAAGCGTTTTGGTGAATCGAAAACATTAAGGTTCCAGGAAATCTCTTGCGTTTGTTATGACAACCATTCACGTGTTGTTGACATGAAGGAAATACACGCGATGACAAACTAGACATGACGGCGGACACGAAATTAAACAAAGTTAACGCGCAATGGTTCGAAAACGTCTGAAAACAGTTTTTATGCAGTGGACATTATGTTTCTACTGATAGCAGTGAATTGACGGGATTCTAATTAATGATAGCCTTTTACTTTCGCAATTGAAATTGATTTGTCTCTGGTTCGTGCATAATTATTGTGTTATTTGCGCCCAACACATTGACATAGACAGGGAAATACTGCGAGTTCGAGCATAAAACTTGGCATGGTATATCTTAAATAATGATATTTTAAGGCTGTAAAGTAAAATAATCGGAAAGTGAGGTACCAGATGCATTTTTTCGCTGTTAAACATGACCTATATTTTGCCGTTATTTTTCACACGCTTCATAGCTGTTTTTAAAATGGTTCGGAAAACCACTATATCAACATATCTGAGATTAGTTTAAAGCGAGGAATAAATTAGAGTGGTTGTTCCATATTTGTGTGAAGTTTGAAGTCAATTGAGTTTATTTTAAGACTTAAGCAGCGCTTCGTCCTCGCACCTTATTTCGGTCATTTTATTACACGAAAAACCGCACTTTGACCGCGCTGTCAAATTTTCGCGAATTTCTGAAAAATAAAAATTCGCTGGAACCTCTAAATATGATTTTTAGAATTAGGTCACCTAAGGGTATCTTTGGGCAAAATATGAGCGATTTGTCAAATGGGACGTTGACCGGCGTTTCTCGATCCTAACAGTCAGCCATTCTTAAAGTTTTCTTCTTTGCCATATAATAAACATCTTATTAACCGAGCTAAGTCGGTCTGTATGGGAGAATCTTGACCTCGGTCGTGTGTACAGACCTCACTGCGTTCGGTCTGTACTCACGACCTCGGTCAAGATTCTCCCATACAGACCTCCAGTTCGGTTAATAAGAGCTAAATATAGTCCATGGGCCAGGACCCTGGAAAGAGTCATTTGGTACGAAAACGAGGGACAAATTCTAACACTTATTTTTAACAACGTTGATTTCTCTAGGTTATTTTGGTGTATGATAACCATGCCAAAGGAGTAGCTTTACTAGGATTATCACGTGATTAAATGACGTCACTCGGTTTGGCTGAATAAGCAGAATTGGTAAAAAGATGCCTAATAATATTTAAATGCAAACCTGAAAATGTTACATACATTGATTTTTGGTTATTGCAAACTTCAAACGCAGTTTTCAGACCTAATTCCAATAACTTATACATGACTTATAGGAATTATCCCTGAATGGTTTCCATGGCAACGCTTGTCAATTTATAAATATGAACAATAAGACGGAAAATGTGAAAAAAAAAAGTGCTCTTGTAAATTGCATTGGTTACCTTCGAACGCTCGTCCTAAACTACATTGACTCCTCTTGCTTCGTTTGGTATATGATAGCCATGTCAAATGAGTAGCTAGCTATTCCAGGCTTATCACGTGATCAATTGCAAATGACTCGGTTAGGCTGAACAGATAGAACTGGTACAAATGTGATTACTACGGTCAAGTACAAGCAAATGCAAATACAATCATGTTACATACACTGGTTTTTAGTTATTGAAAATCTCAAACGTTTTCAGAGCTTATGTGAACAACTTATTTTTAACTTAAAGAAATTGTTCCTGGATGGTTTCCATGGCTAAACTTGCCAAATGTTAAATATGAATAATTATTCAGGATATAAGAAACTGCTTGTGCATGTGTTACATTGATGATTAAAGTTAGATTTCTTCGTCTTCTTCGCTGTCATCTGAGACAAACTCCTCGATAGAATCTTCACATCTGTTGTCACAGTCTAATAGCTTGCACACATCCGTGCACTTCAAACCATTTGCTAGGCAACTGCAGGTAGCAAGTTGACATGACCTTGTACACGAGCAAGACAGTAGTTTTGGCACGGTTGTAGGGGCTGGGTCACCGCTCATCACCAGTCAATGACAAAGTGATCACCGTCTTCGCGCCAGCCAAAACCAATGGGGTTCGCGTCCCTTGGCAGCTTTGCAGACTTCGCTTCCAAATGACTGCTTGGATGTTTGCGCGAACCGCATGCTTGAACAAGCAGTCGACACAAGGTGGTAATTGGGAGGAGTCGATGTTACCCTTCTTGGTGCAGAATAACCTGCACCTCAGCTCATTAATGTTATCAGTATCATTATCAGCTATCAGTAGAGCTTACATGTATACTCTTGAAGGCTCTGAAAAAGCATATCTGATAGAACCCATTTCATCCCCAGCTGCTTAAAACATTTCTTGGTAAGATGTCTGTTGCTTGACAAGTCGTAGGGCTCTTATCTTTTCCCTTCCAGCGAAGGCACTCACTGTGTCACAACCAATGAAAGCATGCATACCACTTGGGCATTTGCAAAGTTCTTCTCCTACGGCTGCCACCACACTGGAGATACTGACATATCTAGTTCTTGTCTGCGCTCCACACTTGGCATACATGGATGCGGAATAAAGCAATTAAACGCCAGCCAAAGTAAGAACACGTCTGTATCTTCTGATGCCACAACCACCGCCTTGTAGCGTGATTTAGCTGCATGAGCTGCATTTCTTTGGAAGCCTGGTATCAGCCTGGCAATAAGCCTGGTATCAGCTTCTTCCTGTGTGGAGTTGAGCTCTTTAACTATATTGGCAGCTTGTGAGGTAATCTCGTAACAGTCACGTTCGCACGAAAAGTGACCTTGCTTGTCGACTTTGTTCTGTATTAATCCCCTTTCCATCCCTTTACCACAAACTCTGTGAAGGCCTTTTTATTCTTTGGATTCAAAAGGAATTTTCTCCACTGCTGCACCTTGTGTTCGGATGCGTCCGCATGTAGTCGCACTAAGACCCTTAACAGGTTTTTTCTTCGTGCGTTTTCAGGAGCTTTTTGGCGGGTAACTTCTACAAATCTCCTAGAACGAGGGCGGTAACCATCTTCTGCATTGTAAATGGGAAGATTTTCTGCATCCAGTGCCTCAACACTCCTCTTTTTGGTCTGAACTATCTGCGTTGATGGTTCCGGGAGAAGTTGTGGTCCGAAATGCCTCGCCTGCACCGCTATTCCATTTACTCTATGCGATGTTCCTTCTCCCAATAACGTTTCTTCTAGGAGGTCAATGTTATCCCATGCCAAAGTAGTGCCACCATGAGGCTGGATGTTATCTGGCAATGGAATTTCACTTGTTGATGTCATTTTTTTACGGCACAGTGCAGTGTTGATTTCTTCAAGCTGGGAATAGGCGATTCCGTGGCCGCAACGATTAAGCATTTGGATGAGTTCAACGTTATCTGTCAGGGTTTTCACAGCAAAACATCACATCTAAACATCAGATCTTGGGCGAAGGATTTCATCAACCTCTGCACTCTTGGATGACAGTTTTTATCTGGCCACTCTTTTTTTCCAGTCAGATATGTTTGCAAGAACGAACCCTACTCTTTGGGAACATCCATTGCGCTCTTCGCGAGATCTGAAGGGCGTGGAGACTATGAGATTTTGTTTTCTGTTCTTTGAATAGCTTCGCGAATGCCAGTAGCAGCCCGGTTTATATTTGAGCTCCGATAAGACTGGCTTGCATTGTCCTGTTTTTCCAGAAGAAGGGTTGTCATGTATTTGGCTACATGAAGTGTGTCAAATTGGCGGGAACTATGAAGACACTGGCGGTTTCTAACAAATTTTGAAAGAGGAGGACATCGCCAAATTCTGCCTGGAGATTCTGTCTGGTGTGTTTTTTTGTGGATAACTTGATTTCTTCAACAACCAAAGCCGTGAGATACGTACGATAAAAAGTAGTTCCGTCATTTCAGTTAATCTGGCTATTTTCTCGTTTGTAAGAACATCCAATCTGATGTAATCATCTGATGTAAGCATCTGGTAAGCTTCTGACTTGAGATTAGCATACTCATCTTCTCAGCGATTCACCACAGCCATCGGAAGCCACAGTTAGACTTGCCTCAGCCCCAGTAGACCCCTTCAAGCATGTCCTGTGGTAACAAGCTTCAACTGTTACGATTTCACGCGACGCAATTGCCAGAATCCTGCTGTCCTTCTTTTCCATGGCTGATTTTCTAATTGAGTGATCTGCACGCAAATCTCCGCATTGTTCCAAGGGTTCCCGATTTCTCGTTCCCTTAAGATTCTTCTTTTCAGAGAATATGCAGAGATGTTCGTAAGTTGTGCTGGTGCATGGTAGGGGACTGTCGGATCGAGGTCCTCTTAGCTGCCGTTGGTTGTTGGTCGTCAGTTCAGCTTGCTACTTTGAAATTGTTTCCAAGAGCTTTCTCATGGTAAACATGCTACGACATTTTCTGTGATAGTAAATGTTGGGATTTCTCCTTCATTTAGTGTCCAGCAATATCAAGGTGTTTGTGTTTACGAACAGCAGCTGCTCGCCTCTTACAAGTGTACTCCAGGACTCCTCATCTTTTGGTCTAACTAGTTCCGTATCACGGTCAGTACAGTGAATAATACATGCACAACTGGACTGTTCTGAACGTGATCGCTCTTGATCGATGTTTTGTTCTTCAGGCGTCACATTTCCTCTTTTTGTGCCACCTATTCAGTCATGCAAGGTTCTACGACAAAAAGACTTAAAGGTTTTAAAAAGCCATTTTTAAACTGGTTTAATTTAGGCACTGAAGTTTGTATTTATTTATTCAGGTGTTCGTTCCTCACCATAAATGATTTTATATAAACAACAAAAACAGTATAAAAGACCATCCGCACTGTCATTGTAAATTACCGTAGCCACTATACATGAATGAAATCATCTTTAGCAATGTATGAAATGACCCTCACATCAGAGGAAAACTATTATTTAATATCATTTTCCTTTTGATGCATTTCAAACTCCATATTTTTCAAAAGCTCTCATTATGTCATCTACTGCTACACCTTTCGTATAAAATGAGGAATGATATATACTCGAATGCCTATTTCGAGGATCTGTATGTTTCTTGTCAAAAATCGACACTATCAGCTTAATATTTAGTTTACTGATTTCTCTAAATGTTTACCTAGATGCTTACTGTTTATTTATCCCCTGAGAACGCTTCTCGTTTCTATAAGGAACCAAAATTTTAGCACAAATTAGCCCTACAGACCTGTCAAGAATGCCACCATCTTGGATTTACCTATGATGCAATGTGAATGACACCGATGGTTGTTTTTTTTATTTTTTTGTGTAATCCTGACACAAATTTCTACTTCTAACAACTTCGAGGAGAAATAAAAATGGTTTCCCTTTTTTCAGATATTTAAAGTACTGATAAAACGATCGTGACCATATGTTTAGAGGATCTTCTCCTGAGCCTCGTTTCCATGCTGAAGCTATTTTTTTTGCGAAATTTTAAATTAAGAAATCTCACGCAAAGCTACTCATTCAGAAAGGTTATCATACAAATTTGAAAACAACTCATCCAGTAGTATCTGCTGATAACACTTAGGTTTCGTCCTTAGGTTTGGTACCGAAAAGTGGTCTGGCCCATGGACTAATATGGGCTATATAGGTATGTGCGGCCCCAAGGGTATGGTTTTTCAGCTGTTTTGGTCATAAATAGGCTATCGATTTTAGCTGATTTTGGCCATTTTGGTCATAAATAGCGTATGGTTTTTGCACTCTAACCTTGATATGGGTTCAGTTTTAAAAAGAAGCCACTTTTTCATCATTATCGAAAAGAAAATCAACAAAAGCCCTTCACAAATTATGTTTACGGTAATTTAACATTTGTCTGAACTAGGGAACTAATTATAACGCAGGTCTGAAGCAGGGTTTTGATTTAAGGGTTAGGCCATAAATAGAGTTTCGAATTTTTGGTCAGGTCATACATAGGGTAAGGAATATCGCAGATTTTGGTCATAAATAGGGTAAGGGTTTTGGGAAGCGGGCCGCACACCCCCACCCGATTTTTCTGGGAGTACCCCCCCCCCCAAGGTTCATTAGTAACCAATTATTCACTAAGGGTGTCTAGTTGAATGTTGTATTATCAATCTGAATGAAACACACTCCATAATTTAAGAACGGTTTCCGCTAAAAAAAAATTGATTCCTTTTTTTTGTATATATTGATCAATACAGGTATATATGTAGTCGAAATTTGCGAAATCTGCCGCGGAATTATTATAAAGACTATTCTACAAGCGACGAGCTAGTCCCTGTTTCATGTTAATTCTGCAGCTGCCACTTTGTACAATACTCCGCCAAAAGAAACGCGGTCAGCGAATCAGCAGGAGCAGTGACACTTTTGATAAGATCGAGGCGGTTATATAGAGGCCGTAAAGCATCTTGATTTTACGTCACAATGCCTTGAAACAGTCAAAGCGATCGGAAAGAAATACATGCACAATTACATGTACTGAGCGGTGAGAGGCTCATAATGGGGGTTTAGTCTGACGGCGGTAAAAAATCCGCTTTTTGACGGTGTACAGTAAGCCCTTTGATTTTTAAACTATGACGTCGCTTTCCTTACGACAAAACGTCAGCAAGCTAAATATCAGAGCGTATTATACAGTAAATTGTCGTGTTTCCCCTTATCGTTCTATTTGGCAGCTGCAAGAAGGATTGCTATTCTAAAAATCAAGTCTTAACTCTATGGTTTCACAGATGATAGGGCATTTTATCATTGTGCGAGAGCGTCTGTCAGTTTCTAATGAGTTGCACCAATTTATGCGTGCAAACTATTCTTCATGTTTACGATATTTCGCGCATCCTTTTCAAATGATTTCTTATAATTTGGACTCTGCCATGTAATTTCAGTTGTATGCGGCCGTAACAAGACACACCGTGAACGCATAGTTAACTCTAACAATGTGGTGAGGCTCCATGCCTCGTTTGCATTTCTTTAAACTTTCAATGTAACGCCGAACAGTAAACTGAGAAATACTCGGTTCAAAGAGCTTGAGAGGTCGACTGTTTGATCTTCAAAAGGATTGAACAATAGCTCATTACAAAGCTACTAACGCATCCCGTTGATCCTTACAAGTTATTATAACAATTACAACGCATCTTTATCTTCATCTTTAAACCCATATATCAACCGATTCGAAAAGGACTCATTGTAACTTTCTACGAAAAATAGCAATTTCTCCGGGTGAGTTTAAAACGCTCTAGTGTCTCTCTTTTCAATTTTATTCAAAGAGTGGCTGTACTCGATATTTTTTTTCTTGCCACTGCGTCGGTATCATTGTCGACAAAAACAGACGAGTTCAAGAGAACTTTAGTAAACAATTAAAACTTGAGGCTGGAAAGGGGAAAATAGACCGCGCACGATGGGGGAGGGGAAAGGCCCTGGGAGGGAACTCTATTGAAACCCCTAAAACTCCGTCTTTCTTCAGTATCCTGTATATCTCGTTCGGCTGTCGTGTGCTCAAATCAGGGTACTGCTGTGTAGTATAATCCGTCAGATATTTTCGCTCGCACGTAATTGGTCTACACAAGTCACGTAACTGAATATGTCCCAGCTAAAATAAAAACAAGGCAATACATGAAAAGGGAATGATTCATTTTAGATAGCTCTGTGTAGTACAATCTCTTAATTCCAGTTGTTCTTTAAGCTTTTTGGACAGATTATTTCCAAACACAAATTCCAATTTTACCAGAGGACCCGCATGAAAATCAGGTAAGGCTGATGTGGCTTTCTCTCTAAATATTGTAATTTATTTATCCATTTAAAAAAAAACTTTAGTATCTCATAATACTCAACAAATAGTTCTCATAGTTAATAATCAACAATTTGAAATCTACTACACTGGCTTATTTATTAATTGATTCATTCATTATCTAATCATTTTTTCGTTAGTTATTCCTTTAATTAGCTGCCGATTTATTCATACATCTTCTAGAGAAACAGGACTGTCCTTGCCTTAAATCTTAAGTTGACAGAAGACGTCCCTTGCAAGTAAACAAGGAACCTTTCCCCTCATCTTGTTTTTCTTGCTTTTCTTGTTCGCGTTCTCGTTTTTCTTGTTAACATCTCCGTTCTACGTGGTACCATAATTCGACAGCTAAGATAAAGATTAAGAAACAATACTTTCATTCTAGTTGCGATGAAACGTGGACCGTTTGAACAGCCAACATCAACTGTAATGATCGAATATACGCTGGTGCATTAAATGACGAAGAAACATTTGAAATTTTCCAAACAATAATCTTAGTAGCTAGGCGCGCAAAATTGACACAAGAATTTTAAACACCTTCTAGTTATCGCGATAAGTCTTTATAGCGACTTTGTGTCAAATCATACGTCATGTATAATTCAATTTAATCGGGGTAATGACTTCTAATCAGGTTCCCCGAGGGAAGATAGTACGGAAGGATGTTATACTTTTACTGCGAGCAGTCTCTCTTTTGCGCATGCTCGAATTAAAAATTCCGCGGAAAAGAGCGTAAAGAAGAACGCAACGCAAGCGAGCGAACGGACGTGTGCGAGCGTGCATGACATTTCACGCTCGCGGTCACGCTCGCAGGCTCACTTGTTTTGCGTTCTTCCCCAGGGACTTCCGAGCAAAAGAGAGATTTCTCGCAGTCTAGAGGGATGTGAGCTTGGCCAGAGAATAACTAATGAAGGAAAACTAATTGGAATGACATGGCGTGACATGGAAAGCCGTGGCGCAACGGGACGTGACATGACATAATATGGCTTGACATGAGATGACATGACATGACAGCTGAACTATCGGGATTGCTGTCTTACAGCAGATAGCTTCTTATTGCTTCCTTAGGCTGCGACTGACAGATTGCGACATCTCTTAATGGGCAATATTCAAGATGATTACTCAGTGTTGAAGAATAGCTTTTCTTTCTGTTGCTATTTTGTTCTTTGTCCCTCAAGACTTCAAGATGTTTTCAACTGTCTGTGGCTTCCAGAGCCTGGCTTTTTTTCCTACTCGGAGGCGATAGGGTCTAAAAGTACTCACGAGTGACCACGAGTGACCACGAGTGACCACGAGTGACCACGAGTGACCACGAATGACCACGAGTGACCACGAGTGACCACGAGTAAGGTTACATCAATAAATGTCAGTGATGTTATTAAAAGTAAAAACGTAAATTTCATTGTAAGGTCGTTTCATCAAATAATGACATATCCACCAAACTGAGGCTATTTACTGGTGTAGTAATCAGAGATTACAGCAGTGGCTGTGCGTCCACAATTCGATTGTTCAGTTCCTTTACAAATATTGGCTGTTCAAATATGTTCTTTGATGCTTATTACGTGACCTTTTTCATTTGTGAAAGCGAAGAAAAATCCGAGATTTTACGAAACGAAGTGAGGCTCAAAACTTTTGCGTGTTTTGTTTGATTAAATAAGAGTTAACGATCTGCAAGTCAAGTTGAACTAGCAATGAATAGATTAAAAACTTGTAAAACTATAAACTTGTAAGAAACTCTAAACTTCCAGGAGAAGCATTTCTTTAAACTTTTTTGTCGAAACTGAACGTTCAATTTCAGAACGCCAACGCTTGTAACAAATATTTCTTGACATAGTTTATAGTCAAAGGGCGCATCGCCAAAAATTTTACTTTGCATTTGTATTTTTTTAAAATTGCTCGAATTTACGACGTCTTGTTTTCAAAAATGAAAACTGTTAAATTAGTAATGAATAAACCATTCTGATCACAAATCACGGCCTTTTGGGCAAGCTACACAACTCGGAAGAATGTTTGACTCCTGACAACTTATCATAGCCATTTGCCGAGCTACAACTCGCAAAATTTATTTTTCAATTCACATTTTGGGTTTCCCTTTCATTCCATGATATGCAATCTGCAATATTTTGTCCACATGCCACGATTGTGAACACCTCCAAAGGAGTAGGGGGAAGACATAGAGAAGATGCACCTCTTCTAAACTGAGTCGCTAAAAATCATCGGACGTGTTCTAGTTAAACTAGCTGCGTTCACGTGGTGTAACGCAATCCTAGTCCAGTCCGTTCAAAATTTTTTGGGACGACCGTGTTCATCCATGTCCTCCTTGTACTGTAGCAGGGGCAAATAACAACATGAGTGCGAGCACACAGTCACGAGTTAGATCCGATGGCACTGCGTATGAATAACGCAAAGTGCTAGCTACAGTTTGGCGCCGTGATTTTCGACTACAAGTACGTAACTGAGCATGAATGCTTTGCAACTCGGTGTTGAGAAAATATATACATAGTCCGCGCCTGAAGTTTCGAGCCTCACTTCGTTTGATAAAACCGCTCGGATTTTTCTTCGCTTTCAGCCTGAAAGAACATAAGCTCAACAGCCAATATTTGTAAAGGAACTGAACAATGGAATCATGAACGCACAGCCACTGCTGTAATCTTTGATTACTACACCAGTAAATAGCTTCAGTTTGATGCATATGTCATAATCGTGATGAAATGATCTTACAACGACGTCATAATGACGTAATAATAACATTATTGACAGTTTTTGAAGTAATCTCACTCATGGTCACCCATGGTCACTCGTGGTCACTCGTGGTCACTCGTGGTCACCCGTGTTCACTCGTGTTCACTCGTGGTCACTCGTGGTCATTCGTGGTCATTCGTGGTCACTCGTGGTCATTCGTGGTCACTCGTGGTCACTCTAAGTACTTTTAGACCCTATCCTCTGAGGCACAAAGTGGCGTCAAGTATGCCTGCAAAGAGATTAATGAATGAATGAACGAAGGAACGAAGGAAGGAAGGAAGGAAGGAAGGAAAGAACGAACGAAAGAACGAACAAAATAAATGTATGTGAGTTTGTAAGTTTGTCCTAGCTCTTCCGTGTTTTTTCTTTTTAAGTCCTCGAAACCTTAAACTTCGAGGTCGGTCATTTTAGGTATGTGGTATACGGAGGCAGTGCTCGCGCCGATCGATAAGAGCTGTGAAATTGCCTATACACTATTTTTACACTAAAACAATGGTGTTCGTTATATATTTTTTGTTTTTAAATACGGAAGGACGCAATGTTTGAATTTTGGCGAATATAAAATTTGGTGGTTCAAATAAGTTCTAAAAATTGATGTTTTAAATTACCTCTTCATATGAGTCTCTGTCAAACAACCAAAAACTGAATCCTTGTCTGTCGGCAACTTTCGTATCATCTTCCAGTAACTCGCAATCTTTTGTCCCCTCCATGTCTATGACAGTAGCTAAATTAAACGCGCGGCACCGAGGCAGACGTAAACAGAAATCACCGCACTGGGTGAGAGTCAGGACTTTGTAATGTTCTAACACGTGACCGTCTATAGCCTTGTCTGTGTTGTTATCTTGAGAGATGACAAAGTCCTTACGAGAGCAGGATAGGAGATCCTCTGTGGGGTCTGAGGCCGGTGGTGTCCACAATCCATATGCTGAAAAACAATTCAAACTAAAGCTAAAGTGCTAATTATTGGCAGCCACCAGGAGCCCATCACCAGGAGCGTGCAACTACCCCATATTCCTGTCACGGCATTTTCACAGACCGGTCTATTTTGTGTTTGAATTTACCGCGAATTCAGACTCCCGAAGGAACCTCACAAGCACGGACTTAATTTTAAAATAGGAAGGGAATTAGCGTATTTTATTGTGTCGACATGTCCACTTTAGGCCGCCATTTTTTTACCTGTCACGTAGACCGGAACTGACCTATGTCGTGAGAAAAGAAGCCTAAAAATAGACCGCTCTGTAAAAATACCGTGACATAGGCGTAGTATGGAGTTGCACGCTCCTAGTGATGGGCTCTTGTAGCCACCCAGTCATGGCACTAGCCTGAACTCTGAGCCTGAACTGCGTCAGTCACCTCCCACGCTCAGCTTAATCCCATGAGAACGGGAGTTTACAGACATTTCAGGCTATCATGGCATCTGGTTTACACTTCATGCAAAAATGCCTGTTTCTCACTGCTCGGCCTTCCACATCGCCTTTCCTCCGCCTCCATAAAAGGGTGTGTATATTCTTTTATTTTGCTTTGTTTTGTTTTGTTTTGTTTTGCTTTTTTTGGAGGGGGGAGGGGGGTAGGAAGGTTAAGGTGGCCAGGCAGCGTGGTCGAGTGGCTAGGGCGCCGAACTTGAAATCCGGAAGTCACGGGTTCAAGTCCCGCTCTGACCACTAACCTGGAGTTGTTTCACGGTAGACCCTCGTTCAACTCCTCAGTCATGTTTGTAAATATAGCCAACTGGCCTGCCTCGTCTCAAGTTACACGCCTGTGAACTAGCTAGGTGTAGCTAAGCGCATTGACCACTATCATCAACAACATTTAAACGTTTGCTTTTTTAATGGAAGGTAACTGACACCCTATCTTAGGCCTTAGGGGGAGGGTGATCCAATTTGCGCGCTTTTAATATCCAGCGACATGATCGAAAATCGGATTTCCGAATCCAGGCAACATTCAGTGTTCGAACGCAGCCTTACTTTAGCTAATTCCAAGGAGCTACATTTTCTTACCTTGCATTACTGACATATTGAAGCATCCGTTAACTGAGGGGTTCGGATTTTCGCAGCATTCTTTGGTATTGGTACACGTTGAATGGTCAAGATACTCTTTGCAGAAAACAGTGTCATTCGGATAGGATCCGTCAAATTCACAAGCTGCGGGAAAAATTAAAACGTAACAATTCGATTTCCTTTTCTCTCCCAGCGTTCTTTGATGTGGCTTGTCTATACTGACGCCATTCCTATCTTGACGGCAGGGTAAACATATGAACGAACCATGGCTGGACCGAACTCTTCTGATATGCTGGCAAAGCGCACTAAAAAGCTGCGATAAGGTATAAAGATCATTTATGCTCTCTCCATTTCTGGTACTTGTTTTTACTACAAGGCCACGAG
>NC_138155.1:3707500-3757500 GCF_964199315.1 Orbicella franksi
AACTTTTGTTCGTTAATTACGAAAGTGTGAGCTGACGAACGTTTGATTGTAACATGAAACGTGATAAACTCCTTTCCTAGCTGTTGATAGTAAATTGCAAAAACAAAATCTAATAGAAGGACCAACAACGTAAGGCAAGAAAGCATTTTCTTTTTCCGCAAAGACGGCCGGGCAACTTCTAGAAAAAACTTAAACGTAAAAACTTCGTGAAAACTCATACATTTGATTTCCAATTTGTTAGATAAGTCACACTTTAACCTTCATTATTTTTTCAAGTTTTTTGAGGTAAAAAGAAAACTCTGAGCGAGAGGTTTTTAAATGTGCCAAGCTATATAGTGTGCATTGGGCTATATTTCGATATCAACAATGATGCAAATATCAGTTTTGGTATTGATATCACATATATCACGCTGCACGTACGTGCATATACTGAACCTGCTGAACGTGCGTTACATAACGAACTAACCGAACTAGATAAATAAACCTTGTATAATTTTTTTTTATCTGATACAACTTTAACTATGGATCGGGCGATCAGAAACTGAATGAGGGAAGCACACGTTACACTTTTCAGTTCAGAAGAAATTCTTCTTGTAATGACCACAGACCACGAGTGTCCGGGAGGAATGGTGGTTCAAAATTCAGAAGAATCGAATCCCTTTCGTGAGGGTGAACAGCAAAATACTAACTCGGTGAAAACTAAATCAAGATAGTTTTGTTTTCCTTACAACACTCTCTTGAGTTTCAGGACGCAAATATAGTTGAAGGAGAGATGATCGGAGACAAGCATTTTGAAATAATCATTTCTGCTGCCAAGGTCAACTGCAGTTCCGAAGTCAAAGCTTTACCATGATGAAAAACACAAGTTTCCGTAGCAGTTGACAACAACGTACCACATGCACAGAGCCTCAATCACTTACGATTAATTAGAAACTGGGGAAGTAGATACAAAGTCTTAAGTGGAGATCATAAGGTTTTGTTATCGTTCATTAATATATTATTGCCTTGAAAACGTTTGTTTTCACTGACTTTCCTCGTTGATCCTGAGAAAACGACATCAAACTCTCTGACGGCCAGGTGAAAAAAGATCATGGTAAGACTGTTATCGCAAAAATGCCGTTTCCAATTCAAGCTTTTTGATGCGAATTAATGTAAGATGGTCATGACAAACAAACCTCTTGATTTGAATCAAACTATCCCAACAAAAAAAAAATAGAAAATGTATGACAAAGTAAGGAGATTAGATTAGGATTGACAAAAAAAAAATCGTTTCGAAAATCATCTCGGTCGAACTATCATTTAACTATTTTTTGAAAAAAAAGAAAACACTTTAGGTTTTAAAATACTAACAAACTTAAACCAAAGAACGTTTTACTGAAGAAAAACAGTCTCCTTTCTGCAGTCTTGCCGAATCATGGTTAATTTTGCGCAGAAAATGAATCTTAGAGCAGCAAAATTTTGCGAGAGAATTGATAAATTTTTGGAACGATAATTTATGGTTTTACACTTATCTTGGGAAAGGGCTGCTTTTTTGCGTTTAGTTCTCTCAGAACATGAACCTTCTAAGGATAATCCTTTGTGAAAATATAAAAAGACATAGTAGGGTTTGTTGTTCGATGCGGACTTTTCACAAATGAATGCAGATGACCGGAGAGGAGAGATGACCGGAGACAAGCATTTTGAAATGAATCATTTCTGCTTCCAAGGTCAACTGCAGTTCCGAAGTCAAAGCTTTACCATGAACTGAAACACAAGTTTGCATAGTAGTTGACGCATGCAACGTACCACATGCACAGAGACTCAATCACTTACGATTAATTAGAAACTGGGGAAGTAGATACAGGGAGATCATACAGGTTTTGATATTGTTCATTAATATATTATTGCATTGAAAACGTTTGTTTTCACTTTCCTCGTTAATCCTGAGAAAACGACATCAAACTCTCTGACGGCCACGTGAAAAAAAAAAATCATGGTAGGACTGTTGTCGGAAAAATGCCGTTTCCAGAACCACAGAGCTTATGCCATCAACTATCAATCAATTTTTCAATATTTTATTATTTTCACAACGTCATTGTTTATTTAGTCTTTGTATCTTTAATACAGATTGGTTTGATTAAGGAAAATTCCGCTGTCACTAACAATCATACCAGGCTAAAAGTTTTGCATAACAGCTGTAAATATTTAAAAGTGTATGAAGATGCCAGTTTGATGGCTTCGAATAGAACCAAATGCACTTTACAGTCTGTTCACTTTGGAGCGTTTCTGTTCTTTGATGAGCAGTATTCATGAGTTCTAGATCCAAGCGGGAACTATCTTGAATGCTTATTTATAAACCGCAAAGCTGCTTAGTACCTTGTCCTGGTTAAGAGACCGAACACCGACAGATGAAACTGAACTGAAAACGCGAAATCGTCCACTTTAGCTTGCGGAATACAGTGAAGATCGTCGGTAGATTCAATAAATTCGTTGAAATCGGACTCGAAGTCAATCATCAGCGAGGTTAAATCATCATGGATTAATCAGATCAGTTCTTTGACTAGCAACTAAATCAAGATCTCTTTGTACAGCATGTTAAGCCGAGTAAAGCTCGCCGGGTTAAGAAACCCGCCACACAAATCGATGATAAAAGCCATTGATGTAAGTAAACTGCACTGCAAGACATCCCATGCGACAAGCTTGATTCCAGTGACTTGAGATCAAAGATTCGCTGATGCCCCTGAGCCGCTCCGGGTCCAGTCCTGGAGTCAGAAGCTTTTTGGACCAAGCGTTGACCATGTTAAAAGCATCCTCTTCGCTCAGAGAGGTGGAAATCTCGACCAATCTATCAGGACCAGGGATGTTATCGTACCACCGAGATAACATCCATTCTCCGTAGTGTTTCTCCAGCGTAAAACGTGACATGGCAACACGAAACACTAATGAAGAGGTAGATGAACCTGCTAGACTACAAATATGCGCACGAATGGCTTTAACCGGATTACAGCTGACTTTTAGCGCGTTTGTTTTAAGAACGCGGGAATTGTTTTCAATCCAAATGCTCGGCCATTTTCCGGTTTGTCATCGATCTTTTTACTTTCGAGGCAAAAACTAGAAACGATCTTCCGAACCGTTATCGATTCGTTGCCAAAATACCTCGTCCAAACTCGATACCACACTCGAAAACGATCGATTCCGAACGGAAGATCGCGTTTGTTGAGATGCATAAATTACGTATTAATGAGCGTGATTGACTACTGAAAAATTTCTTTCAGAAAACTGACAATAAGTGTCAGAAAACAAAACTTAGCTACGACTTTGGAAACTAAATTTCATACTGCACGAAATGAAAAGGAATGTAAGGCCTTGGCGATTTGGAGGAGACTGTACAACGCGAACAAATTGAGTCATAGCTCGAAATAAACTAAAAGAAGTCACTGCACACTGTACGTCATAATTACACGTTTATTCTCATCACAATCTCAAACTTTGTTCGAATAAATTACATTAACTGTACAAATTAAGGACAAATTACACCAGAAGAAATACATTCCCTCGTGGTTTCTACCTAGCTACTAAAAATTCTGACTTAAAAAGGTTAAAATTCAAATCATATCTCACTCTCTGGAGGGAGCTGATAAGTTTTCGATTGTTACAGTATTTTTAACTAGTTCCACTCGACTTTGGTGGCAGATGCTGGCACCGACCCCCTGGGGATATGTAATTTAAAATCAATTCAGTCAAATTACCCCAAAAACTAAAATTGCAATTTTAAAACTCAGGTTTAATTCTTTGAATTTGCAAGCCGAGTGTAAATCTATATTTTACATAACTGGACGATAAAAACGCAATAATGAAACATATCAGAATTGCGTCAGTCAATAGACAAAATTTAAAACTGTTCTCATTAACAAAGCTGCGTTACCCGACGTGCTTTCATTTGGGGTTGTGTGACAGCGACGCGTTACCCCACGCGTTTTACAATGGTGTCCCGTAACAGCCCAGAACGTGACAGTAAGGTTATTTGCCCCAAACTATTAGCCAAACGGGTTTCACTGCTAACTGGCTCCAACCAAGACGTCTTGAGCGAGAACGTATCTGCTATTATAAGTTAATAATTTTCTAATTACATTTGATAAAACGAACAACTAAAAAAATCATACAGGGAACTGCATGTAACATTTCTCAAACAACTGTTCAACCCATTCGCTATGTTCTAAAACGAAAATCGAAAGTCGCGTTGCACAAGTTACATTCCTCATCTCGTAAATTTTCACTGTGAGACGGAAGGTTAGAGAGTCCGCTAACTATTGTAAAGGCTGGCAATTCAGTGCTGAGTGCCAAAGTAAGGATTCACAAAAGAAAAGCCACGGAATTGGCCTTGATCCATAGACTGAAGCAGATCTTTGTCTGTCGGAGTGAACTTGGGAACCTCCATTGTGAAATCAGGATCGAAGTTCTTGGTGTCATGGTCTGAGGCCTGTGAGACAAGAAAAGGTACGCAGGCGTTAACAATGAGAGAAACGACAAATGAAAGATGAACGTGGCATGTAACGCCGTTGCGTGACATGTAACGCGCTTTGGATGTGAGTAACGTGAAAACAGTTACAAACTTCTCAATACTAGACCATATTCGTACTCTCGATATTGGACTGGAAATAGCTTGCAACTGAGGCTAATGCGGGGAGATTTTTTTTCAAATGACGTCAATCTCTTTTTCATGATCATCCCCCGCATGAGCCTCTATTGCAAGCTAGTTCCAGTCCAACACCGAGAATACGAATATGGCCTATTACCCACTTTAGAAAGCTGGGGCGAGTCTTATCTCGCAGTACCTTGTGGGAACGTTAATGGGGACAGCTGTTGCGTTCCCAATAACGGTACCACACGCGACTGGGAGATGAGACTCGCCCCAGATTTCTTCTCATTTCTAAAGTGGCGAATTTGAGAAAGTTTACGGAGGCTATGAAGACAGTCAATGGCTTCGAGAACGTCGTTAACAAAGAGATTTAAAGGAGAGCTCACCTGTAGCTCTGCAAGTACCTTTCGGCAAATTTCTTAACCCTCTGCAAACTGCCGAGTTTTTTTAAAGGCAATCACACCAGAGACTCACTAACATTCATATTTCAATGACCTGACCAACTCGAAATATGCTAGATGAATTGCCTTTTATCTGAGTTCACACTGAGCAGAATATGAATGTAAAAACAAACTTCAAGTCAAGATAGAGACAAGAAAAATTCATCGTCGTCGTTTCGGAGAAAAACACGCAATAGTCAGCCATTTCGCGTTGTCATTTTGCAGATAACGACTAAAACATTTACCAAGATGTTTAACATATGCGTAGAGTCAATGTGCCTTCTCTCAGCATGTAACATTGCTGGACACTTTCTAGCCTGCATTGAAGGCGTAAATAAACGGAGAAGGGTTAGGGGAAGCAAAAACTTGAGGAAGATGTTCCTCCTCACTCCCATGCCTCTCTCATTCTATTCCTTCTTCTTCTTTCACGCCTGTACGACACACTTCAACATTTCTTGATCAACAGTTATTGAAACTGAGTATCAGAGGAGGTACCAGAGAAGAAAGGGTCAATGTACCATTTATTGCGAGAATCTGAGGGTAAATCAGTACGGTCACTTACCACAGATGGTTTGAATGGTGGCGCGACTTTCCGCTCCTCAAGATTCTTCCAATTAATGCGCTCGAAAAACTTATGATTACGGATGTTAGGGTTTGTTCCTTCTTTGTACCCGAGTCTCTCGACTGGCGTTCTTTCAAAGAGCTGCAAAAAACACAAAATGAAACATAAGTGAGTAGAAAAAGGACTGACACTACAAGAATAAGACAAGAATTCACGACTGAGCCACAGGTTTAGTCACACTTGTGTCACGCCATGTTAAAGAGACTTATCGCACTTTTGTCACGCCGTTATTTAGAGGTGCTATACCTCGTGTGACCTAAATGATGCCCCCTTTCTTTCCGAGTTGCCTCTGAGAACTGCCGAGTTCGTCAAGACAATATACTCACGATGGTCTTTGCTTGGTTCATCACGTATCAAGCATGAATTGTACCCACCTGACTCAGACAGTCTTCGGCAGCACTTGATATCCACTTGGGATAATGAACTTTGTCACGGCAGATGGAGTCGAACAAATCTTCTTCATCTTCACCAGCGAACGGTGACTGTTGGAATAACAAAATAATAAATTAAACAAGTTAAACAAATGATCTAGTATTTCACTCAATGGGTAGTAGCTCCTTAATGCAACAGAAACCGGATCCTAGTGGCTCATCTTACCTGGCCAATCAGCATCTCGTATACAAGAACACCAAAGGACCACCAATCAGCGGCCGAGTCATAACGCCATCCCTTCAATATCTGGAACAAATAAAGGACATGATGACGTTATACACAAGGGTGCGTATAATTATGACAGATTGTACACACATAATTACTGTAATCAACTATAGCTAATTTTAACAAAACAATAAAATATAATTATTTTTAATTATACAGTTATAAGTAATTTTAATTGCACAATCATAATTATGACATAATTATACGTGCGGCTAATTATGACATAATTATACATACGAGAACACGAAAACACGAAATTCAAAATGATAAAAAGAAAAAGAAAACGTCGCAAACAGACCTCAGGAGCAATGTAGTCAGGTGTACCACAGAAAGTGGTTGCTTTTTTCGCCTCCAAGATTCCTTCTTTACACATTCCAAAATCTGCTAGCTTTATGTGTCCATCTGCATCCAGCAAGACATTGTCGAGTTTTAAATCTCTGTCGGAAAAAAAGTTCACTTGTATGAGTTTCGAGGCTTAAGTTCTTCTTTAAGGGCATTCAAATATTGCTCAAACCACTGATGCCAACAAAAACGTATTCAGAACTTTTCAACAAAACTCAACTTCTAACAGTAGCTGTCATTGCCAACTTTGAATGCTAATTCTCCTTGCTGAATATCACACATTTCTTGTAATTTCAGTTCTGAGAATTTCGTTGTACATCAAGACAATATTCACTACTTGAAAATTTTCTTTTACCTCGCATCTGAAAGTGTATTGAAATGAAAAACAATCTGATGCTACTTAAAGGTAAAGGGCGATAGTTAAAGCTAAGAGTGGATTTTAATTATTGTGGAACTTTACCTGTAAATGATTCCCCGAAAATGTAAGAACTCCAAACCACACACAATTTCAGCGGCATAAAACCTGCACAAGTGGAAACAAAAGCCGTTAGATTATTTCCTAGACTACCAGTAGTCCCTCTTTCGCTTAGTCCATCGTCCACCGCGAGAAAAAATGGCTGCGCGAAATCCTCCTAGGACTTCACGCGGCCATTTTTTCCTCGCGGTTTATTTACGGTATCGTTCGATGGACTAAGCGAAAGAGGGACTTCTTGTAGTCTAATTATTTCCTTACAATAACAAAAAAAGTAAAATGTAACTTGTACGCCGCGTTTAATCAGTAACACGCCCCTGATGAGTGAACTCTTCAGACTAAACATTTACAAAGGGTGGACGATGTGACTTTTGGGGGGGGGGGGGGGACGATTAAAAAAAACAAAACAAAACAAATACTCTGCAAGCATACTTGTAAAAAAAAGAAACATTCATGCACACACAACTGCCAAAAAAAACTTCACGCACGTTCAGTGAGCGAAAGAAAAAAACATGTTATACGGAGAAAACAAAATCAGGCATACACACGTCCGGAGAAATAAATTTCCAAGTGCATGGAATGGTTAAAAAAAATTGTGCAAAAGACCACTGGTTCACCACTAAGGCCACGCTTTTCTCGGCCAGTGACCGTAACCTTGAAGTGAATTTCAGGTGGATTTCACCGACGCATCCTTTGACTGAGTTAAAATAAAATTGAGAAAATTATGGACGGATGCGTCTACAGCAGTTTTGATTGGTTCACTAAACTAGGGAACCAATCAGGGCCAATTATATATAAACAATAAAAAAAGCGTCACAAACGTACCTGGATCTTGCTTCATCGAATTTGCCCACTGTTTGTATATGGAACATTAAGTCACCGCCTCCAAGGTATTCCATAACAAAAAACAGGTGATCCTGTGAAAACAACATGACTTAATATCACGCAAGGAAATTTGAAACCTGACTAAGACAAAAAAATCACATCCAGGTTAAAAGATGAATAAATGATATCTTTTGGTTTATTCCCCCAAGCCCAAGTTAGAATTTTAATACCTCGTTACATAAAATTTTCGTGACACTTTTTTTTTTCGCAAATTTCAGGTGAGCATATAAATTTTGCGACACTTCAATGCCGCGATTGGGCGAAAACTTTGTATTTTGAATGACTTTAACTTCGCGTTTTTGAGTAGCAGGCAATTTATTTCCTCGGCAGTGATACTTTTAACATGTCCTTTAATTTAGTACACCGACTTTATGAAAGGTACAATGACGTCAAAATTAACAAAACTGCTACGACGGGACTATACATGCAAGTCAACAGTAACATAATGTAAGTTACTTATTTTTCGCAGTACAATACGGCCCGCTAAATTGACCAATCAAAGCGCGCGTACTAACTGAGAGATATATTAAAGTAAAAGACTGTATGAGCCATTGGTGAAGTTACACGTGTTGTAATTATCATACCTGAGACTGAAATGCTGAATGAAGATGCGTTAAAAATGGATGTCTTGTAGCTAGTGCTAGAACTCTTCTTTCTACCATAGTGCATTCCACATCATCATCTTCTAATACTACGTCTTTTTTCAGTGCTTTGATTGCATAAGCTTGCTTTGTTTCCTTTAGTTCACAAAGGAGAACCTGAAGGAAGGAAGTGAGCATCTAAGTCGTTCAGCGATAATGAGAAAGGTAAGACCCATCAACATCAAATCACCTGTGGTATAAATTCTTTAAAAGACTGATACTAAATTCGTAAACCTTACCATAAAGAAGAGGGCCCGAAATGCATGTAGGTTTGGCGGGATGCGGGATGCGGAATGAAAGTCAAACTGATGGCGGGATACGGGATGACATAGTGTCATGGCGGGATGCGGGATAAAAATATTTAAGCAGGAACAGGAATTGCGCAGTTTGACAAACGGGATGCGGGATAGTTTTAAACTTTATGACGGGTTGCGGGATGAAAAACAGAAAATCACATGTTACAGACATTATGCGGTGAAATGCAACTCTAACCTGGAGGAATCAAGATAATAAATTCTTACTGGGGTGGGACTGAGACAAAAATAGTGGTGGGATGCTGGATTGAAAACACCTAAGTTGGACCCTCAAAGAAATGTTTTCAAACAGTACTAACAAAGAACTTGAATTTCCATCTTGAGAACGAGAAAGCCTTGAAAAAGACAACTGCTCAAGAATTGACTACTGTACAGTAGAGCAATTCAAACCAAATCATTTTACCTTGCCGAAGCTCCCCTTGCCTAGAACTTTAAGTAGATTGAAATCTTCAATATGGTACAGTCGTTGCTGAATCTTTCGCACATCTCTTCCTTGAATGCTAACAGTCCGCTGAGGGAGGGGAGGAGAAATGGCATCCCACAGAGCTTCGTAAACCCCAGTGTCATCATCATCATCATCATCATTGCTATCTTCATCAGTTTTACCAGACATTGGAGAAGACTTGCCTGCCCCACTTGGTTTCTGTTCCTTGCTAATTTTACGTTTTCTTATATCATCCTATATAGAAAGAATTTATACAATCAACTTATAAAATAGCCTTTCACGTTTACAAATGAATTCCACAGTGCATGTGAGGAGAGGGAGGGGTTGTTAGAGCTGATACTGAAGCAATCCATGCTCACCTTTGCATTAGCCATTGCCTCTGCCAACATTTTTTGGTTTATTCCACAATCGTTTGGAACTTTTGATTGGCACTTCTTATGGCAATTCATGTTACATGCTAGGAGGAAAAAACTCTATAAATTAATTAACTCTTAATTATTATTAAATTCTTTAAACTAAATATTAAATCAAGGCTCACTCTTGCGCCACATCCAATTTTAATACACTCAGAGAATTGAAAAGGTTTTCTTTTAAAGTTAACAAACTACTTCTGACGAGCTTTTAATAAGGCCAAAAACTTGGCCATGTTAATGAAGAGGCTGTATCAATGAGGTGGCTGTAAGGTGGCACTCCACAAACTGTGTGCTATGGCCAACACACGATACTTCTTTGGGGAGAAGTGTTGTTTAGTGATCTTAGAAAACTGCTACACTGTACATAACCTTGAGGGAAAAAAATCCATATTTATAGTGCAGTTTACCACGAGAATCTGTTTGAGAGTCATAAGATTTCTTATTAATAGTTAACAACTGCCATGCAAAGTGGAGGTTGGGTTCCTTACACACCCGTGCAAGAGCTCTCACTGTTGGCAACCAGCTCCTAGATAGAAACCGCTCCCATGGCTGGCAATTCCTGGCAACCCAGCCATGAGCCCCCATGCAGAAGGGAGAAAAACAAGTGCTTGTCGAACTGATAAAACAGCGGAAAGACAGGGAGGGACAGTGGAGTGGAAACAGCCTCTGAGAAGATTCCTTGCACTCAAGAAAACACCGACTAAATGCAAAACTGCTACAACACCCTTTGATCCAAGAACACATGGAATCCTGGTGCATCTAAATGCCACTGACTGCAGAGGTTAGACTTGTGCTCCTTGTGGTTAACTCTGTTAAATTGCTCAAAATAACTGCATTTAATTCACAGTCTCGCAAATTTCCAGTGTTGCAGTGCTCCACAGTCAGTCTGTCTCAAAGACATGTTAACTGATAAATTAACCTTTAGCTGTACCTTGACATTCGAGTCCTTGTCTATACAATCCATACAGCAATGATCCACAGTGGTCACAGAATGTAGGTCTATAGAATGTTTTTTCCTTGAATTTGTGTGGCATGTCAATTTTAAACCGCTCTTTCATTTGCTACAAAATAATACAATGATATATAGTAATATATCTTATTACTGTAGATGTTTTGGTGTGTAGTATCGTTGTATATTTTCAAGAGTTGTCCATGGACAAGTCAAAATACAAACAATGAGTAAAAATATAAAGCGATTCTACACACCAAAACAACTAATAAGAGATTTATTATCCAACTGCTGTAGTCAATAAATTTATCAATGAAAGAGGAAGAGTGTGACAGTTTTGTGTGTGCACCCCGACCTGTACAGCAAACAGGTTTTTTTACTGTACACATAACTGTATGTGCATTTATATCACTGCATATTTGTACTGTTATTTGGATGGTATTCGCTGCAGTTGAATAATAATATTAAATTAATATTGAAAAACACTACACAAGTCAAAACCACTGGGAGAAAAGAAAACATAAAATAATTCTCTGATTAATAAAAAATCATTTTTATTTAAGAAATGACCAATTGACAAAATTAACTTGAACTGATAAGAAAACTTCTTACAATCAATACCTTTGTTTCCTCAGCTACATGTTTAGTTCCAGAACAACTGCTCAAAATATATTCATGGCATTTTTTATGACACACCATAGTGCAAACTGAAAATGAACAAACAAATAATAATATTAAATCACAGGAGCATCAGAATGGTGAGCCAGTATGATAAGGCACCTAGGGTGGAGCAAAACACTTGCCACAGACATCCCACCTTCAAACAATTGTGCAATATAAGTGTGCAAAACAAAAGCAGATTAAATGTCTTTTAAAAGTTTCCATTGATCCTAAGCAAATTCATTATTAATAATTATTCATTTGTAGTTTTTACTACGATTGCTACTAATCTTGCAATCTGATTGGCTAATTTGCCGTTGTCTATAAGAGTCCCGACAACGCTGCTCGCGTCATTGTGTCACGCTCTGAAGAAACATTTTCTTTGACGTTGATGTTGTGGTAAAAAACAAATCGAATTTGGTTTAGTGTTGTCTGTACTCTTATCGACAATGATGTGTCATCACAGGAGTCAAAATTTGTTGTGGACTCACTGTGCCTCCTGAGTCCACAACATTTTGACCACTGTAATGATACATATGGTTGTCGATAAGAGTACAGACAACGCTAGACCACATTTGATTTGTTAAATTCCACTAAGTCTTTCCATTACTGATTTTATCCAGGAAGTTGTTGCTAAGCAGTAATTAACAACAAGACTTATTAATAAATAAAATGCACATTCAAAGACTTCTTACCTTTACATTGATAGCCTTGTTTCTTAAATCCCCTACAAAGAAAAAGAAAGAAAAACATTTTTTTTTATAAAGTGGCAACTTGATTAGATGTAAACAAATTAAGTAGTAGTAACAGTCAGCCTTTACCAAAAAAAAAAAAAAAAAGAAAAGAAAAGAAAGAAAAGAAAAAAAAATCCAGCATAGAGATAAAAAAGTGTAACTTGAGCTGGCAAGGAGTGAATTCAACTGGATAAACCTTACAGTGTAATGAATTTAAATAAAGTTATGTACACCCGGGGGCATAATGAAAGGGAGGTGCAAAGACCTCTTTATGCTCTTGAAATTTGGGACCTTCAGGAATTTTTTTAAGCAAGAAATTTTGTACTGACCAGTTTTGGGCAGAAGATTTTGGCAGGGCCTTTTTTTTTGGGGGGGGGGGGTCTATCACTTTTGTTTGAAACAATTTTATTTATTTATTGGTTTCTTTTTTGATTCCTAAATATCTATTGGCTTACACTTACAAAGAATCAGACTACAGTCTGCCTAAAATTGGTGACAAGATGGATAAAGAAAGGTTGGATTCAAAACCTGTCTTGAACTCTCTTGATGATTTGTTTTTAATTGTTTTTATTCCAAGAGAAAAGGCCTCCATTTGTTTGTTGTTTTTAACTTTTTTGGATCTGAATTTAACATAACAGGTACATTTTTGGGTCTGACGATTTGTCCTTACTCAATCCACCCAGTTACAGTAATAATACATCTGAATACCCCCTGGTTATGTAACAGGCTTTTAGCCAGAGTTTAAAAAGTGGCCATCCAAAATGTGCTATACTAGGACTGCTCAAATGAGCAATTCATAAGGTAGTTGACATATGAAAAATAAAACATTCAATTTTCTTTAGAAAGTGGCCCTCTACAGGATGCTTAAACACCCATCTAGCTAAAAGCCTGGTTATGCAAAGTTCTATATAGTTTAAAAAATCACCACACTTACCACATGAATTCTGTACAGAAAGAACAAAAAACAGGTTGCCTAAAGAATCTGGCAACAAATCTGTGTCCTCTAATGACGTGAGACTTCTGTTTTCGCATGGCGCCACGCCGACCAGTGAGGCCACTGTGGTTTTCATGAGGCTTTCCTTCTTTTGTGGGATCATCTATAAATTGTAAAGTATCATGACTGTTCTTCACTAAGCTGTTTTAGGAAGTTTGGATTATTTTACATAAATGTATTTTACATAATAGAAGGCAGAACTTACCTCCTAACCCAGAACGGAACCCTTAGTAGATGAGGAAATTGCAAAAAAGGGTTTAAAATTCAACTACATGGCACCACTACTTCTGAAAAAGCTTGACTTTCGATCACACAAGTATGAGAGATGGATATGCATACTAAATCATCTCCAGGCTTTGTCTTCCTAAATAAATCAAAAGTGAGGTAGGTGATGTGCATCATGTTCCACATTTTTTTCCTGTTTGTCCTTGTCAACTAAGTTGGGGGGGGGGGGGTGAACAAACCTATGGAGAGTAACCTCCTGTTAAATCTTTCTCACAATTAAGCCCAAGACATTAATTTACAGGTGGTTCAAGACAACTTATAAATACATGAAAATTAAATCTTGTTTTGGTAAAGTCTGAGTCTTTTTGTTCATTTTCTGTTCCTCGATTTTGTTTAATTTTCTTTTTCACTTCTTGTTTGAGGTCATCCTGTCTTTTGACATAAAGTAAACATGCATTCATTTTGTATAAGGCTATGTAAACAAGGTTGTGACTATGTCTTAAATGTTTACATCAGACTGTGTAAACATACATGAACATAGTGCAGGGTTATTAAAATTAAATGGCTGCTGGTGATATGAAAACCCTACATTTTGATCTCAGCCATTTACTAGATACTTGTCAGATTCTTTAGAAAAAGATGGCTAAATCTACCGCCTTCTCTAATGATAAAAACGCCCTCTACTAATAAAACTTATGACAACCCTGATTACATGTTCTCTCTATTTGAAATGTACATGTATGTTGCAGACACATTGATGATAGTCTGTTACCTTGTACATTACTACCGTACACATGTAGGTGGCTTCAGGCAGTGACAACCAAGACGGTAGACATTGTGAAAAAGTAAACAATTTATAAAGTCACATCAGTGATAGAATTCCTTACCTATGACTTCGATAAAATGCCTGACTTGCACCAGTAGTCTGCCAGTGGGTTGAAGATCCAGCTAAAAAGGGAAGGGAAAAACTCTTCAGCTAGGATTCTAAAGCTGCTCAGCATCTAATTTCTCCCAACCAAATCAAAACATTGTCAAGCAAACAGCTAACGAGAATTAATACAGATCATTGAAATTCATTGTAATGAATGAGAGATAATCAAAATTTTGATAACATCTAACAATAACCATTAGCTTTGCTGATATGATCAAAATTTTGATGTGATGTCTACACGCCATTGAAATGAAAGTGAATGATACAAATTATGTTTATTTACTATTTCCTGTACTTTATTTTACCAGTTAGTGACATTAATGATAACATATAGACTCTCTTAGTTTAAATTTCGGTCTTCTTCAATAATTACTGTATATTTATTCAGATCATACCACTTCCTTTTCACAGGTTTGAGATTATTTTAATAAGCAACATTGTAACCATAGCACTGTTTAGTAAACGACATCGACTAGGGTCATTATAACAATATGTTGAACAGCTAAAAATAAACTCATTGAATATGAATCGAACTAACACTCCACCGACGTAACCTACATAAACCTTTTAGATTCAAAGCTTATGCTTAATCCTCAATTGATATCGGAGAATAGATGCTCAAATTTTCAAAATTACATTTACAATGCAGATGTTTTGCCATGCAGTCAAATCCAATAATAGAATTGATTATTTCAAGTGACACAGTACTCGATGTGCTATTAAATTAAACGGACATGCACGCACCATGCAATGCGGAAACATTGGCATCGAGAAATTTTAAAATGAGGGTACCAATAACTGTCAGATATTCTTTAAAAAATAGAAAACCCCGCTTAGTGTGTCTCGCTAAGATGCAAACCAAAACAAAATGATACATTTCTTCAAGAAGGTACATTTCAAATGCAAATTTTCTCAAACGGCGTTTAACCAGGTTTAAACCGCGCTGAATGAAAAGGAGGCCTTAAGAAGTTTTATTAATAACTTTTTTATTCTTATCCGAAATAGGTCATGACATCAATATCCTCAGAACAGTATGGGAAAACGCAGAAAATATTAGCAAACAAAACCAAAATTAATATACAGAATTCACAATATTAATTTTAATGTTACAAAGGAACCACGGAAAGCATGCATGTCAAAACAAGCTTGATGCTTCCAAAGCATTCATTATGCCTTATATTTGCAGTTTCCTGCAAATGCGAAGCCCAATACCAATCAAATATTTCACAAAGAAAACGGCTATGAATCGAAAATACGTGTCAAACCTACCCAAACACTGGAAAATCCATGAGCGTCTCGCTTGCATTGATCGACTAAAAACTGGACACCAATAGAAACATCCGCCACAACTTTTCCACCAGGCTTTTGTAAAACCACGATCGTAATAACTCTTCCGTCGTACAAATGTGTGTCGAAACATTTGTTCCATTCCGGGTAAATTGTCTTTTTTTTCTGCACCAGTGAAAATTCCTTAGCAGCGGTCATCACCGCTTCTTTGATGTGTACAGCACAGTACGAGTCGAATGGCTGCCGATCTTTCAACCAATTCGAAGCCGGTTCCACTTCGATCAGTTTTACACGAATAAACCCCATGGTCGTTTCGCTGTTTTACACCAGAAATCGTTGAAGCTATATCCTGTCGCGAAAGCACTATGCTGTTAACAACATGTTCTCACTTATATCTAACTTGGCAGGACTTCCGTTGACTCGGTTCTTCCAAGGAACAAATGATCGTAAGCACCGTGACTCAAATTTCACAATCAGTGGTGACTTCATTGCGCGGCGAGCACTAACCCGTGACATGTCTCCATATATGGTCCTTCGATCCAAATTAGGGTGCGAAATCCACATCCGGTAAATGATTGTGACAATGCTTTTTTCAGGGGGCGTCTTCATTTCTACGTCAATTTGTGTTTATTTTGACGTGAATCGTACACGGCTTAAAGCATCATTTCCGGAAATAAGCTTAAACGTTAGCGTTCTAGTTTTCCACGAAAAAGAAACAAACAAAGACGGTATTTAAAACGATAACCAAGCCAAAACTACTAGTGGAAAATTTGCAAATCTAATAAATTCATGCTATTGTAGGGGTGGCTCAACCTTTTATGGTTCTGTATTTTGTTGCAAGTCAGTGTTAAAAGGTTTTAAAACTATAAAATTAAATCTACTTGTAGCTATCGGGGGTTATTTTTTGGTCGAACGGCGAAAAAAAGAACACCTGATCGCATCCCGATTTATATACATATGTTATTTTTACATAGATTAAGATTGCTATAGGTTTCCTTTGAAAAGTCCCTGGGCGAATCCGTATTGTTTCTTAACCTTTCGGCCCGTGTTCACTGATTAAATCAAGGCGGAATCGAATTAAGGAGCGCCAAAGCACGTCACTGAATTGAACCAGCAGACGAGAACTAATAGCAAGTTTACCACCTTATGTAAATTTCTCGACAGATGTATTTTTGTTTTTCCAAAAGCGATAGACTACAAGTAGTCTTTCTTTCGCTTAGTCCGTCGAGCGAGACCGTAAATAAACCGCGAGGAAAAAGCTACTTTCGCGCGGGCTATTTTTTTTTTTCGCGGTTTTCTTTCGCGTCACGCACGACAGACTAAGCGAAAGAGGGACTACTCGTAGTCTAAAAAGCGAATCAAACATTTTTTCAGAAAATATAGACTTTAGAATATTTCGGCCTTACTACATTAGGCGTGTCAGCCTAGTTCCATTGAAAACAGCCTAGACACCCTTGGGCCTTGGGTGTGATCAGAGAACCCAAAAACAAATAAAGAAACAAACAAACATACAAAAACAATCTGAGCTACATAGATAGGTAGATCGGAGGGAACTCAAGAGAGGTTTCTTTTCGAGAGGGATATCAGTGTGAGACGGGTGGGGTAGGAGAGTAAGGAGAACTTAGAACTCTAGTACTCAGTCCCCCACTCTACTGAAACAAAATGGTGGACGCGTGATGATGAGTAGCCTGTATTAAGTACTATTTTGTTATTTTCTGTGTAAGTAACAAGTCCATTTGAAGAGTTGCGATCGCTCCAGGTGGCGATACCATTTTGTTAAGAAAGTGATGTTTACTTTTGTTCCTTTTGATTTACAGCCGTTTGATGCCAAGATGATGACACACAAAGCCGTCATCAACTGCCGAAAACTTGTGTTGCACTTGGATGTAAATGACACAGTTTTCATCGGCGATTCTATCACAAAACAGGTTACACCAGAAGGAGCTCTGAACGAATACCTTGTGAATGTGGCTTGGGGTCAAGTGGACGAAACAGGCGCTTGGAAGTGCTACAGTAATAGCCTACGCGAGAAGCCTCCGGACAGCGAATCGATGTCCTACTATAGCTATGCACAGGCAAAGTTCAGAGGGAGGCCGAGAGATCAGTTCAAAGCGCACATTCGAAGATTTACCGAGGAAGAGATTGGAAAACCATTTAGGCATTTTTATGAACAAATGATTGAGGCATTGCAATTCCCTGGGGACGTGAACTTATGTAACAATGTGGAACTTCCTTCCTTCAAAGACAAAGAAGGAGTTACGTATCATTGTATTGTGCCATCCTTTTACAAGCTTTTAGAGTATTTGATTGAAAGTGACAGAGAGTTGTCTGTTGTTTTCCGTACATTTGGCGGGGATGGCCAGATCGTGCTGCAAGCAGCAAGAGATTTCTTAAGAGGAAGATGTGACAAGAACCCACAGGAAACCCACGCAAGTAACTTTTGTAAGGACCCTGTGCAGAGCCCAAAAATTGACGTGATTTTCTCAACAAGAGAAATTAAGCGGTCAAGAGACCAAATTTGTTTGAAAATTCCTGGAGATGCTGCATATTCAAACTTATGGGATATTTATGCATATTTAAGCCACACAACTGGCATACAGTTAATTACTGATGATTACTCATGGTGGAAGGCACAAAATTTTAGTTCATCAGCTGCAAAACCCCTTTTAATTGATCCATGTGATGAATCAGTACATCACATCATGTTTGATGATAATTTTCGCCCATGGGAGCCTGAAGATAGCATTGTTGACGTACTTTTAGCAAAGAAGGGTAGCTTTTACAGTGTAGATCCAACAGCTTTTGATAATATTTGTGTAGTAAAGGCTGATCTCTATCAGAGCATTTGTAACCCAAACTATTTTATTGACAAAATTGGATTATGTGAAAAAAATTACCATACTTTTGTTTCAGAACAAAAATAAAATGTGACTTCCTTAGCATAACCTGCAATGGTATGATCGCAGGTTATCCTTAACAGAGCACAATATACAATAAAATATTCTTTGAGCATTGTAAATACACCTTCTTTTATGTTTAGAGGTAGAAATACTGAAAACAGTGTTTTTAGCCAGAAATTGAAAGAAATTGCCATGAATCATTAATGACTTAGATTCAGTGGGTTATGGGATATTGGAACGTTGCAAAAAAAATTAAATTGTGTTCATAATGGTCTGCTTAGGTGTAAAACAGAACAGAGGGGGAGGGAGAGCAGCGGGGATGTCAAGAACAGCTCGCATAATTTTGAAGAAATGAGGAGAATGCAGTTTATTTCAGTTTCCCCGACCGATTCCCCCCACCCCCATCCCTCTTCTCCAACTCCCCCGCCCAAACTGGTCAGCTTGTCAGCGGTAGCTCCCATTGACAAGACAAACAACAAAATGGCGGAATGTTTTGAGGGAAGGTTTGATTCAGTGCGCTCGTTAACGCGATGGATCATAGATAAATGACTTGTTGTAAAGAGCATCATACGGGAAAAAGGCGAGTAAGAAGCATAATATTTTAATTGATGGATAGCGTTTCGAAGATACGTTTTGAGGGTTAGCAAAATACCGACATTGGTCATTTAACGTAAGCTTCATGTTTCTCTTCAATATTCTTGGCTTAGGTTTGAAGCTTAACGTCGACACTTGCTAGAAGATGGCATTCATAGATGATCCGGAATTTGTTATTGCTCACATTCGTCATTCATGTGTAGTCACTGATGACACGGGTGAGTTATGTACTAATCAATTTGAAACTTTAACATTTTCCCAGGCAATTCTCGAAGCATTTGAAGTTTTGAAAATTTGGCTGTTTAAATTCACATCCCCTGAGCTCAAAACGGTTTTGAAATGCTCACCTTGGGGTCATCTTAGGTGAGCAAATATCCATATCTCACGGACATACGGTGCAAGGTTGGGATGACTGGGAAAAAAACCACCCTCGAATACCCACATGGGGACATTATTTTATCCTCATCCCCCCTCCCTTTGGATGGCAGATTCCAAAAGCCTAGTGTTTTATGTCAGCACCTTTGAAGTTTGCATCCGAGGGGTTGAAAGACTTTTGTCTGCACTGTTGTAAACATTGTGCAAAAGTTTGCCCTCCGTGGGTAGGTTGAGAGGGAGGTTGGGGTGGGGGGGGGGGGGGGAGGGGGGGCAGCGGATGAAAATGGAATGTCACATTGATCTTCCACTTGGTCCCAAGCAAATAGCTGGCTAATTAAGGGAAAATACTAGCACTGAAGGTGTAATATTCTTCCAATGAGAACGAGAGACAATAGATGCTGAGTGGCTTGGACGATTGTTTTAACAATAATCTTGGGACATTGATTGAATGGCTGAAAGTAATGATTGCATTTGCTGATGTCTGAAGGTATGTGTGAACAAGTGATTATGAATGAAGAGTTCGAAAATGAGAAAGCCATTAAGCACCGTAGAAGACTTATTGGAAAGTATTCTGTTGATAGGTAAGCAGTTATGATAGGGTAAAAATTATAAACAGTCCAGACATTGTATAATTACAAGATCAAGGAAACTGTGTTTTGAAAATTAAGCAACATGGAAGCTTGCTTTGCCAAGGCGCATAAGAAATTAATTTGTCTCGCCTATTTCTGTGCCACACGATCAGGTCTGTTTTCTCTGGTGTGTTAAGCAATGGTAAGCAGCATATGCACCCTGTACATGCATGTGGACATAGTAAGTTGTTGATAATTACTGTATATTCTCAATAATATTAAACGCTGGGCCCCAAATAAATGCGGGGTCTCCCTGGTAGATTTGTAAATAAGACCCTCAAGGATTTCATATTTGAGGGTTATAAACTTTTAATTAGGTATAATTTTTAGATATTTAAGCTCTCAAAATTATTGATTAAAACTCTAATAAACTTCAGGCTTGAATAAACTGCAGACTGATGTCAAATAAATGCCGCATCAGTGCAGCCAAGTTTGAAATAAATGTCTGTTAATCACGAAAATACAGTACCACCTTTTGTTTTGAATCTCTCCTTTTAAATTTAAAAGGCACTTTTTAACAGCAGCCTACTGCATCTGCATATGTTGCTTAATATGCTTTAGTTTATGCTTATCTGCTAGTGAAAACCAATCTTAAAATGTACCACAGGGCAAAAATACATTCAAACTGTTCTTCTTCAATATCTCCCCCTTCTTAATGTAGCCTGCAAGAGCAGATGCCTTTTTCAACCTTTGTTTCACACATGAAAGAAAGGCTGAAAAAGGTATCTACTCTTGCAGGCTAAGTACTCAGTAATGTTGCTCATGCTCATTACATGTGGTTTTAGGGATTACCTGGACTTCCCAAGCTATCCTCAGTCATTTGACATCGCAGTCAGCCCAGATCTCAGGAACTCCAAATCACAAGGAAAGGGTGATCGTAATAGACGAGAAAAGTATGTGTGTGATATATTATACAGACCAGCACTAAAATCTTGTCTACATGTGTAGTTGAGCAGTGTTCACCTGAGTGTAAAATGTAATTTGCTTTTGTTTTGCAATACTTCACTAAACAATTGAAGGGGTGCATGAAAAAAAGACTCTAAGCGGCATCTGATAGGCTGCAAGATTCTCCTAGCAAATTGCTTTTCACTTCCTCCTACAAGTAAAGAAGATTAAAACGAGATCAAGAGTCACAGGGTTTTTTCCACCCACTCCGTCAATTGACTCTGAAATCTCTTGTCATTGTGTCATCTGATCAGAAATGTAATCAGAAACCAATCATCAGTCACATACTCAATATTTCTTCGCACTTCATGGTGCTGTTTAATTGCCTTTGCTTTTAGTCATGATTGGTTCACTCAAGGTGAAGTGTCTATATAATTTGTGATTAGCCAGTTAAAAATGCACTCTAAAATTAAAGTGAATTATGACAAGAAACAGATCATAAATATTGCAACCCTTCCTGGATTGGATCTAGTTCATCAAAGTTACACTGAACCTCTAGATGAGGAAATCACATGACATTTTTGTCAAGTGGGGATGAAGTAACAGGTGCTATGGTCGAATGGCAAGTGGATTTGTATTTAGCACACGTATTAGTGCTTTATTTGCTAGTTAAAGTTCAGCATTTGTTATTCCTTAGGTTGCAATTCTTACACATTAGCCTTCACCCAGTTATGGTTACAGGGTCTTTGTAAACGGTAATTCGTTATATCTCAGGGGTGATCATACTCTAATTTCTCACTGCAATACAAATATTAATAAAAGCAGACAGGTGATAAGATAAAAGAAAATCACTGGTTAACTGATATTGTCTTGATCTATCACCAAATTCTCAGAACTTCGATTAAAAGAACTAATGGCTGTCAGTTATGAGAATTAGCATTTTCAATGTGGGTCTGAAAGAGTTAATTCAGCTACATGTACAACCCTAGCCAAAGCATAATCAGCTTTTGTTTTCTTGTTTAACTGTGATATATTTTTCTTCCTTTAGGAACAGAGAGGTTAGATGCACTACAGTTTCATGGAAGGAGGGTCAAAAGAATGCCTTAAATGGTGTGTATATGGATAGGTGCCCTGGTTGGTCCAATTTCCCAACAAATTTCTTTGTGAACACACTGTGGTAATGTGTAAATAATATTGATGTGAAACAGCACTATTAATTTTGTAAATTAAAAAAAAATTATATCATGAAATTATTCAATCCATTAGCTCATCATTAATTGTAATTGAATGTTTGTTCATTACTCAATCAATCAATCAATCAATGAGCCAATGAATGAATGAGTCATTCATTCATTCATTCATTCATTCATTCATTCATTCATTCATTCAATCAATCAATCAATCAATCAATCAATCAATCAATCAATCAATCAGGCAATCAATTAATCAATCAGTGTTTCTCTGAGAGATCTGTTCAACATGTTTGCCAAATGTGAATTGAAGCCAGCTAATAGTGAAACAGCCGAAGTTTTGAAACTTAGTAGAAAACTGGAGGAATCTTCATCAATTGTTAATAATGGATGGATGAAGGAATGAATGAATAAATCAATCAGTCTGTCGATCAGTCAGTCAGTCAGTCAGGCAGTCGGTCAGTCAGTCAGTCAGTCAGTCAGTCAGCCAGCCTGCCAGCCAGTCAGCCAGTCAGTCAGTCAGACAGTCAAGTCAGTCAGTCAGTCAGTCAGTTAGTCAGTCGCTCAGTTAGTCAGCCAATCAGCAGTCAGTCAGTCAGTCAGTCAGTCAGTCTCTCTGTCTGTCAGTCAGTCTGTCTATCAGTCAGTCAGTCAATCAATCAATCATCGTTTCTCTATAGGGGAAGACCTGTCCAACGTGTTTGCCAAACGTGAGGTGAAGCCATCTAAAAGTAAAACAGTCACAGTTTCTCAGCTAAGCAGACAGTTGGAAGAATCTCGTGGAAAACCAAACAATCCATTCCTGGAGTACTCCAAATTTGAAGGAGAGGTGAGAACAACTCAACTGACATGATGGATAGTTTTCAGTTGGGTGGTAACTGGTTTTATCTACCATAAGTACTTGAACAAACACCCTTCCCCTCCTTCAATGAAGCACCCCATCAATATTGGCTGAAAATTAAAATAAGTTTTGTCTTAAAGAATTTCAAAAGCATATCCCTCCCCCCTCATTTTTTTTTTCAGGGCAAACACCAAGACAAAAATGGCCAATGAAATTACTATTAGTGTTAATTTTGATCAGTCGCTCCTCTCCACCTTTTTCTCTCAGATCTGCTTCCACTCCCCTATCAGGTTGTTCTAGATCTCCCTTCTTCCCATGTTGTCACCATAGATCTCTCCTTGCAGTTGCTGAATCTCTCTTCACAAAATTGTAGGCCAATCCAGATTCAATACAGTTCTTCTCATTTCATCACTGATTCTGTTGATGTGTGTCTTTGTCAGTAATAGCCTTTATTGCTGATAATATTAAATTAATTGAAAGAGAAACCAGGTGTTCTTTGCTTTTAGAAATTAACTGCAGATTCACAGTTAGTAACTCTATAAATGTTTGGACAGTTCTAACAGGTTACTGTACTTTCTCATTTCAGGCTTATCAAGGAACATGCGTTACCAAGAAACTAAAAATATTTTTAACGATGCTGCCAGAGGTAATCATCATTGAGTGTGTCGGTGTTTTGGGTAAGATCTGAAGCAGGTGGCTGCTTTGATACAGCAATCATCAGAGAACAATAACAAAAAAGTGCCAGCTCTCTAGGGTTCACTGGGTCTTATTGAATGTCTTGGTGCATCACAGCCACTGATAGCTCTTACATATGTGTCAACTTGAAAATTCTTGTAACTGATTGATAGAAAAGCCCTCATCGGGACTCTGATTACTGGCCGCCTAGTAGCAGTGGCCATTTTAATAGGAGTTTGACTGTACATGTACAATGTACATGTAAAAATTAAAATAGTGCTAGTTGGGAGAAATTGAAAATTTAAGGTGTTTTCCCCTTGAAGTCTGGGAGAAGGCAACAAGATTGATGTGCATGTAGATGATAGTGAAAGTTTGAGTTTTAATAACAGTAGTTAGCAATGAAATTCATCAATAGTGTGAGAATTTAAGGTAACATTCTTCTGCAAATAGCCATTCCCAAGTTGCCTTAAGCCTCTCTATCAAAGTGAGGCCTGGTGCATAACCATCCATATGAAAATGAGTTTAATTTGCATGTGAATGAAACCTCATTTTGGCATGAAAGAACAGGCACCAAGACTCGCTTTGAGAAATAGGTTCAGGTTAATTCCAAAATGAACTATTTCATTTACACAGGAGGAGAGGGCCATGCCAATGATTGTCACAGTGTTAGGTAAGCCATTTTCTTTCTTGTTTTCATGTTGGATTACTACATAATTATAGTTACAGCTCTCTGTACCCATTGCTTGCCCATGAGGTTCCAAGCTTGATACATTTGATATAAAAAATCTCCTGGTGGTTCCACTGGGGTTTGGCCATTTTAATACAGGAGTATAGTTTTTGTCACGTGGTATCATGCTATTAACTTATATTGTTATATGGCTAACTCCGTGAGCGGGCAAGATAAATCAAATCCTGCGCTGTGATTGGCTACCCGAGCAGGCAAGATGGAGCTATCTTGCCCGCTTGGGACTACCCGGTGTATCCCGCGAGAAAAATTTTCCCGAAAGCCATATAATAAATCCTTTATTGACCAAGTTTGTTCGGTCAAGATGGCTGGATATTGTCCTCGTTCTTTTCTTGGGAGTTTATGGACCGCGACTCCGTCTCGGTCCATAAACACGCAAAAAAAGAACTTGGCCAATATCCAGCCATCTTGACTTCACACTTGGTCAATAGCCCATTTATATAAAGCTGAGCTTTCTTCCCACTGGATTTATCACATCCTGTTACTAATGTAATAATAATTTATACTTGCAATACACCATATTTGTATTCTCGGTATTGGACTGGAACTAGTTTGCAGTGGAGGCTCATGCAGCGGAGTATTGATCATCAAAAAGAGATTAATATCATTTGCATTGGAAAAGACTCCCTGCATTAGCCTCAGTTGCAAGCTAGTTCCAGTCTAATACCAAGAATATGAATATGGTCTATTATGTGGACAGCCACTAGCACACTGCCTAGTGACTCATAAAATAATTTAGCCAAGCCTAAAAGCAGAGCTCCTGACTACAATAAAACCTGGCTTGAGCCTGTGACCCAATCAAAAACCAGTATCTGCACAGCAGTCAACTTCAAAAATCACATGACCTTGATGAGTTCCAAACCTGAGCCCACGATATGGTCATGTGATACTGGTCAGCAAGTACCTTATTTTGACAGGTGTCAATTTACTATAACATGGATGTCCAATATCAAAGATGTATGCTGTAAACCAAGGCTGCATGCCCTGGTCAACCTATTAGCTAGAGTATAGTCACCATGTTGTGTAACACTTTGTCATCGTCATCATCGTCGTCATGTGTACATGCACACGAGCAAAACTGAGCCATTTAGATTGCTATCTTTTGCATTATTTAGAACATGGTATTGCACTTCTCTGATATACTAGCACTAGCTATCTGCGGGCCAGTCCAACTGTTAAGTGTACATTAAGAAATAAAAAATGATTAATTGATTGATTGTTTGTTTGTTTGATTGATTGATTGATTGATTGATTGATTGATTGATTGATTGATTGGACAGTGTATTCTCTATAGGTACTGCCTTTGTCCAGGACCTGATTGGACTTATTATGTACAAATACACAAATCAAGGACTAGAGCCTGAGCTGAAGGTATCACAGTCAAACCAATTGAAGCATACCCCTCAAGATTACATTAATGAATTGATTATTTGAATATTGAACCCGCTTATCGTTTCAAGAATGCAATAATGAATTGATTATTTGAATATTGAACTCACTAGTCATTTCAAAAATCAATATTAAATTGATTTTTTTAAAATTAAACCCATTAGCTGTATTCTTGGAACGACTAGTGGGTTCAATTTTCCAATGATCAATTTGTTATTGCATTCTTGAAACGACTAGTGGGTTGAATATTCAAATAATCAATTCATTAAATGTATTGTTGAGGTTTACGCTTCACTTGGTTTGACTGTAAGGACCTTGTAAACATGCCACAATCATGGTGACAAGAACCTCACCAAAAGTTTTGTTACTAAGTAGTAAATGTGAATTTGTATACATGTGCATTTATCAATCGTGGTAAATTTCTTAGACATTCTCTGCTTAAGAAATAGAAAGCATGTACCATGTTTCTGTCAAGTTTTTTTTTTTTTTTTTATAAATCTAACAGCATTCTATCATGATTGGCATTCTCTGATTGCCTAAGCTACTCACTCTCTATTCTGTTGACATCATGGTTGGGTAACATGATCTCCCATGTTTTTTTTTGGATTGAGATTTTGCTGAACATTACAGTCTGATGTAAGAATCTACACTTGATGGTCTTTGGGGAACAATATACCTACTGATAGTCTGAAAATGGCATCTGTTCTTGCTACTTTCTTTCAGACTGATGTCAAGTCTTTCAGTTTGCAAATAGCTGAGGATGATGGAGAAGTGGACCTTGACTTTCCAGGTATACTTACATATACACACAAAATTAAAACAAAAATAGAATTTCAGATCGAAATGGGCCTTTGCTTGGCCAGTTGAAATTATGGACCAAATCGGAGTAGGAGATCAAATAGGAGTAGGCTAATGTCTGTGTCAGAGCTTACCCCAGTTTCTGTAGCAGGAAGCAACTAGCCAGGAGTATTTCTGCTCCCCTCTGGCCCTGGCACTAAATTTGCTACTGCCAATTAATTTTATACACTTCCAAGGGTGGAGAGAGGCCATGTGATTAAGTGTAAGACATACTGTAATCTGAGTCCAATGAATATCTTAATACACTATATGTAAAATAAATTACAACATTTAGAGAGGAAGCCACATTGATCAGCCATATGATATCAGAGTCCATAAAATGATTATTATTATATTGCTTTCCCTGGTTAACTTGAGTTATTAATTTATTTCAAACTCCAGCTTTGGACAACAATGAAGCAATCACTAAATTTGGTTTTAATTGTCTGGCTTTAGTTCAGGTAACTCATGTCTTAAAAAGCTTAAATGTTTATTTTCTGTCTAGTGTTTTCCTGCTAGTATTTATGTAATAGACCATTTTACAGTTGTCTACTCAGTGACCTGGCCTTTGGAAGGCAGCGAGGCTGGAGTTGACCTTGTTTTGATACAGACCTCACTGCTTTTGTCATGTAAATGCACCTAGTTAGCATCTGCACAACTCGTTTTAGACAACAAAAGCAGTGAGGTCTGTATCAAAACAAGGCCAACTCCAGCCTTGCTGCCATCCAAAGGCCAGGTCACTGAGCAGACAACTGTAAAATGGTCTGAAGTATATATAAAATAATTCATATTTGCACTGCGGTTGTAGATGAAAGTGAAGAATGATCATCGCAGTAAATTTTCCAATTTAAGCAATTGGAAAGAAGAAGCCTGAAAAAATCAGGGCTTCAACGGGATTCAAACCCGTGACCTCCGCGATACCGGTGCACGGTATCGCGGAGGTCAGGCTTCTTCTTTCCAATTGCTTAAATTGGAAAATTTACTGCGATGATCATTCTTCACTTTCACTTTGTAAAATGGTCTATTAGTATATAATTAAACTGCATAGTATATAGCTCAGATGGTACGTGCACATGGCAATTGGTTTTAAAAATTGATTTTAATTAGTTTATTTAAAATCCAGATCAAAAGTAACTCATTAAGGTTTGATCCACCTGTAGGCTTGATCTTCACACCCGTAACAAACTTGTTACTGTGTGGGTGAATTGTATCAACTAAAAGGGATGTCACCTGGAACCTTCAGGGCCTATCAAACATACTCAGCTGTAACAGGTGTTACAGATTACTGCCCTTAATGATAGCCTTTGGAAAGTTGAAAGGAGGGTAAACCCTTATTTTGCGTAAATAATTATTAAAATTCAGTCAATTGCTTAATGTCAATTTTCAGAAGTTTCTTTCTATGCAGCTGGAGTTCATCACTGCATCACTTTGCTCTGTCTTTGTTTAGGTTTGTGATATCTCTAGCTTCAGGGCATCTAACATACCATAGCCTGTGTCGCAGATGGAAAATTCCCGATATATAACCGTTACAGGCAGTATGTTGTTAGTGTCTGTGACGCAGGCCAATGTACTTGTACACTCTTGTAATTATTTACTATCATTGATTGTGATTCCTAGAAAGATGCCAGTCCAGCCAAACCGACAACCTCAAAATCTTCATCTGAGATCATAGTGACAGTGTAAGCAGGCTGATCTTGTTACACATTTTATGCTTCTTGGTACTTTTTGTTAATAATTAGCAAAAACTACCGCCCTTCATGATAGTTTTAATTATTATTCTTGGAAACCAGTCACTTTTAGTTGTGATTTCACTGTTTCTGCCAGCCGAGGGTAATGCTGATTATTACAATGTCATTAAATTGAATGTTCCATTTGTTTTTCTTTCTTTATTAGCCATGAACGACAGCACGGTTTTTCAAGAGTTAAAGTAGACAGTATGAAAGCGGAGATGAAAAAAGTGTTTGAAAAAATGGTCAAGAAAAGACGCATAATAAGAACAGGTTGGTCATCACACAATACCTGTGAGACCTTAATAACCTTTTACTAGTGTATGGTTACCAATTTTATCTTTTGAATGAGATTAAATTTAGATTGAAAGTCATGTAAGGATGTCCCCCTTGGCATCATTTTCAAGTGACAAAATAAAATTGAAGGTGTCTTTAATTATATGCAGTTTGAGGTGATAAAACATTGCAATAGGAGCTTAAATAAGTAACATTATACTAGTTCGCATTATAGATATGTCTCTTGAAAATTATGTCATGGTGGCATTGAAACATGGTGTTAAACTTTTCTCGCCAGTTTTATCATAGTATAAATTTATCTTGTGTTCATTATTGCTTTTTAGCCAATGAATATGTTTTGGAAAAGGTGACAGAGCCCGGTGTACCAATTAACCTTGAATCAAGCTTAGAAAGTATGGGAACAAGAGAATTCTGTTTGGTCAGATTTGGACGTAAGTACCTCATTTGACTGCTGTCATATTACTCGACTATTGTGTATTAATAATCCATAGGGAGATTCCAGTAACAGTGACAGGGATGTTTGTTGGAAATGTTGAAAAAGACCTGCTTGTCACCTGATCATGTCAAAATAGTTCTGGAATGAAACCAGTGTCAGAGAGGTGGAAAGACACAAGAAATCTTTTTTGCCAAATGAAGAACCTGTCCGCAGGTGACATGAAATTGGAAATACATGAAAATCTTCTTAATTTTTAAAGCCTTTGAGCCACCATAGAAATTTACATTTTTTATCTCAATGGTCCAAAATTGGCAACCTTACAAAATAATACCATCATCATCTCAGTTTCTAATATCTACAGTAGTTCAGTTACCTCCATGTTAACACTGAATTCCCAACAAATTATTAGTTATTAATGAATCTACCTTGACTTTTAATCGGCTTGAATGTGTTGCAGGCACGCCCAGTCATCATGATGCAGAGAACGAAGGAGATGCTAATAACCAGTTTAATTTCTATGTTAATTATCAATACAGGGTAAGTGAAAAAATAAGTGTTTCCAGAATTTTAGGTGTCAGTGGCTTGAAGGGGTATTTATTTAATAAATTTATCTTAAGTACTAAGGAGTTAAGTGTACATGTATGGTAACGACAAAAATGGAACATTTTGTTAACGTAAAACACTCGTCTGTCAATTTCAATCCTTAGTCCTATCGTGTCAGCATGTTACAAAAGCTGAGGACAGTAACAGAAATACAGCTGGGTATGTATAGTATTAAATACAATTTAGTGTTGTAAAACCGAAAATGAAGTTCACTCTGGTCAGTCTCAAAGGACACAGACATCTCAGTGAAGCAATCGTTAATCCAACCAAATGCATGTGGTGGACACATAGAACAGGTTTACAAACATGCTTGAATGTGTCAGGATTGGTTTTGGTTTTGAGTGGCACGAGTGTTTTAAGCTAATAACTTAGTGTAGTAAATGCAAAACTAAAGGAAATATGAATTGCGTTTGAAACTCAATTCAAAAGTGCTCTTATAGTATTTCATTTTTTATTATTATTTATGTTAACTCTCCCTTAAAATTGTTAGCAATTTGATATATTATAATTTGCATTTTGCCCTTAGCACTTACAGACTTCACTTGATCATTAGTTCTTTAATTCTTATGACCTTACAGTGCCTTTGTGTCAATTAATTCAACCCTCGGAAATACGAGTAATTTCCCATTTGTGATTAATTCAATTCTTAAATTAAATATTTCAGTTTTGACTGCCTTTCATTTGATCTTAATCAGGAGTTTCTCATGAGAAAATAGAAATTGACCCAGTTGGTCAACCAAAGTCAGCCAAAAAATTCTGGGGAAAACAAAAATTTGTAAGTATTGAATACAATAAGGAAAGACAATACAACATTATTATTTATCAACTGAAGATAATGTAGTGTTCACACTGTCTAATGGATTGTGCCAGCTAATTTTTGTGACTAATCTGGAAGCGTGGTGGCCTCACGGTTAGTGCGCTTGTCTCCAGATCGAGCGGTCCAGGTGCGAGCCCTCGCCAGAGACATTGTGTTGTGTTTTTGGGCAAGACACTTTATTCTTACAGTGCCTCTCTCCCCACCCTGGTGTATAAATGGGTACCAGCAAATTTAATGCTGGGGGTAACCCTGCAATTGACAAGCATCCCTTCCAGGGGGGGGGGGGGAGTAGAAATACTGCTACTAACAGTAGCTGCTTCATGCTACAGAAACCAGAGACGGGAGTCAGCCTGACGGGCCACTTGGCTCGTATGCAGACTTAACCTTTACCCATTTTTGGACCTGCATGTACAGGACTCAGTGGCTAGGATCACTAAACATTGCATTCTTAGGCAACACATTTCCCTTGCAGTGCCTTAAGCTTTCCCCACTCAGACTTGGATAAACTTTGGAGCAGCCATGGCCAAAATTTATTAGCTCTGGGCTTGTTATTGTGTTTTCCTGGCTACAATCCTGCCTTTCTTCCACATTGAACTTTGTATGACAGCAACCACAGTTAGACTTAGTACTGTACTAGCATCATAGGTCTGCAGTGCGTGCAGAGAAAGATCTGATCGGATAATGTTGATTGAGTGACAGGTAACAAGCATCATAGTTCAGCATTGCAGAGAGGATGATAACATTACATCCACTTATAACAGAAATGAAAAGTTCTCATAGGATCCAATATTCTTGATTATAGACATCTGTTGACATGGAGAATGTAGTTGGCTGTGAAATAATAGAGGAAAAGAGCAATGGAAAGTGTGTCTTCAGAATAATCTACTTCAGTCAAAATGCTCATGACTTTAAACACTATGACTTTGAAACAGAATCGGACAAAGCAGGTGAGAATCTTAAGAAATATCGCCACAAGTGACATACATCTTGTGGTACATGTACTATATTTCTCTGATTAAGTGCTGGCAGGGTTTGTTTAAAACTCAGCCTAACATTTTTTACCCAGCATTTATTTTGAGCCTCGAGTTTATTGGAGTACTTTTTCGTCATTTTGGTTGACTTATTTCTTTTCATAAATCCATGTACCTCATTTTCACTGAATGAAAGCAAATTTAACTTGAACTCCAACAAACAAGTACAACAGAGATAATATCACTGACTTTGTCTATAGTCAATAACGTAACAAGTCACACATAATTTCATACTCAGTGGAGTGTAGAGTATGATAGGCCAAATGTCTTAGCCCCTCAAAAGGACCATAGTGTAATGATTAGCACACCTAATGATTTATGAAATTGGTTACCTGAGGTCAGGTTCCAATAAAATTTAATGCTGGATAGATACCGGGACTTCAAATAAATGTGGGGGGGGGGGGGGGGTATTTTAAACTTGATATTGATAATGTAAATTAACAGATGGGACAAATTTTGAAAGTTAGCCTGTAGTCAGGAGAAAGAGGCAATGAAGTGCCGGTTAATGCTAGACATGTTAACTTTTCCAAATTTGTTACTGCAGTTTGTTCATCATTATAAGCTTCAAGGTTAATAACTTAAACTTAGACTTGTAAGTGTTAAATGAATGTACATGGTTAATTTTTCTGTGCAAGGGCGTGGAGAATAGACAAGAACGTGGAAAGGTTAGCACTTGATCACAGGTCATAACTCATAATCAAACCAGACCTTTGACTGACTGGTCTTGACTGTTCTTTTCAATTATTTACAGGAGAGATAGTAGGGAAGGTGAACCATATCTTCAAGTCAAACATGAGTAGCAGGAGATCAGAATATTTGTCTTTGAAAGAGAAAAAATCAGAGAAGAGAAGATCCTTGAGATCCTAGTAACACCAACTTTGTAATATATCTAGTTCAAAAATAAGCTTTATCACAGGAAAGGTCACAATAAGATGTAAAAAACAATGATTTTGCCAAGTTATGAGAACATTCAAACTTCCCATATTTGTTATGCTCACAGGACTAAAAAACTTAATTCCAGTTTGCCATTTGGACAGTCAAGTAGCTATCAGATTTTGCTTGCCCTGGGCAAGCCTTAGTTTGTTCTTTTTGTGATTTAGTTGGCAGATGACTTGCTTGAGCCCTTGCACATTGGGCAAGTGAGAATGAAACTTTTAGTTTCTTGCTTGGCCAGAAAATCTACTTGTCCTGAATGACTGGGCGACACTTTTTTTAAGCACTGCTCAGTGTGCAATAATTATGCACTGAATATAATTATTCTGACATGTGGGTAATAATTGTGTTGAAAAGGCCACAACATATTTTGATTTGCCCTCTCAGAAACAGACTCCTTGTGGGCGTCAAGAAGGTGAACTCTCATCTTTTGTCTATTGTCTTGTAACTGATTTAACTTTATTCTGCCTTCTTTCACACTTAATTGACTTTTTTGCACTGTTTTGTTTATTCTCCTGAGTACTGTGGACTCCTTTTTTCCTTGAATGCTTTAAGACCTTCTAATCTGTCTTTTGTTGGTATAACCTGTTGAACAGAATTTCACAAGCTTCTGTCAGTAACAGTTAACTAAGTAGCCTCATAGGCATGCAATACATGCAGAGTGGGATCATCAGAGAGTAGAATAACTGCCAGAACATTACTGTTGTAAGGGTCTAGTTTTAAAAGAGCTTCAGATCTGTGGCTAACAAGAGCCATGGGCTTATAGAGCATCCTTTTATATGCAATGAATTACACGAGTCACTTTCAAAATACTGATACTTCACCAGGAGCTTCCTTTTCCACATACAGTCATTAAATGTCATTTACAGGTTTAACACTGGTTGATTGTTTTGTTACTAGCTAAGGGCGAACAAGGTGTGTGTGTGTGTGTTCGGGGGGGCGGGGGGGAGGGGGGCAGGCTCCCTTAATGACTCCAAGGGGACAATTTGTTGTATTTGATTATGATCAGCACATATTCTGGGGGAGGGGTCCATAAAGTACATAAAGCTATAAACATACCTGAGCATAACAACCTTCCTCAAATGACATGGCAGAATTAAGGTCAACCTGCAGTAAACAGCATCAAAAAGAGGTGTTTGTAAAAGAAGAAAGTGCACAAATGTTGACTTCCTGGTAATTTATATTATTTTACTAGTTATGGTGCATGTAATAGCCATTATTAAGTACACTACAGTGAAACCTTGATTTAATGAACCTCTATATAATGAAGTCCTCGGTATAACGAACAATATTCCTTGCCCCAGTAATAGTAAAATAATTATAGGGAAAAGAACCTCGATACAACAAAACCTCAATATAGCCAATGTATTTTGCCAGTCCCTTGGCCATTTGTTATATATTGAGTCAGATGCACTCAAATGGGGGAGCTGTGGGTGTGGTGGTTGGGAGGCATTGAAGTGCAGATAGATATTTGAGATCTTTTGAGCTCAAAGAAAGGGGGCGAAACAACAAATGTGGGGGCTGATGTATCTCCCCTCGAGCCACCATGCCAATATAAGACTTACCTGAACACCCTTGTTGATTGCCAGTTTGGCCATCTTGACTGCCACAGGTCCACGGGGAAGAATTTCCTCGGCTAGTATCAGGGCTCTTTGATATGCTGCATCTCCAGCTTCGTTTTGTTCAACAGCGTAATCAGCCAAACCTATTTCTGCAGCTTCTGTACCACTGATCATTTTCCCAGTAAAAATCATCTCCTTGGCTTTTGATATGCCAACCAACCTTGGTAGACGCTGTGTCCCTCCTGAATGTAATAATAACAAACAAAAAGTTACTGTGACTGACCTTGGAAAGTGATGAGCTAGGTGTCCAATGATTCGTACAACAAGACTTGAAAAGTGGATTTTCTGACACCATACACAAGTAGAAACACTAAAACATTCGGAAGTCAAAGGTTCAAGGTTACTCATTGTTTACCTGCTCCTGGAGTGGGAGGTGCGGTGGCCTTGTGGTTAGTGTGCTTGTCGCTGGATTGAGCGGTCCAGGTTCGAGCCCTGGCTGGGGACACTGCATTGTGTTCTTGGGCAAGACACTTAACTCTCACAGTGCCTCTCTCCACCCTGGTGTACAAATGGGTACTGGTGAATTTAATGTTGGGGGTAACCCTGCGATGGACCAGCATCCCATTCAGGGGGGAGTAGAAATACTTCCAGTTGCTTCATGCTACAGAAACCAGGATAAGCTCTGGCCTGATGGGCCACTTGGCTTGTATGCAGTCTTTACCTTTACCTATATGCATGTGTAGAGCTACTAATTAAAAAACACTCAGATGTCAAAGGTTCAACTTAGGTTAATCATTACCTGCTCCTGGAATGATTGCCAGACGGGTTTCTGTCAATCCTATTTTCGCATTATCTACTGCGATCCTGAAGTCACAAGACAGTGCCATCTCTAATCCCCCACCTAGGGCATGCCCATCTAGTGCAGCTATTGTCGGCATTGGCAGGTTGTGAAGTTCCATTATTGCCGCCCGAGCCCTGGATACAAATGGACCAACCTCGTGTTCTGCCATCTTGGCTCTCTCTTTAAGATCAGCTCCAGCGCAAAATATCCCTGACATCAATGGGCACAAGTGACAAGTGTGACGTTTAATAAATGTGCATAAACTTATTCAGGGATGTAGTTATTAGCTGACTATGCACCAAATTCACCAGCTGACAGAGCTTCTTACTGGCTGAAATTTCACTCAAACACAAAATCTTGGTGTGATTTTGAAGGAAACCCCTACCTTATACTAGCAGCTACCATGATCAGCCTGATATTGCAACCCTATTCTAGACTAGGAACCAAAACCCCCTACCCTATCCCAGCCCAGGAGGTTTTGGTTCCTAGTCTAGAATAAGGTTGCAACATCAGGCTGATCATGGTCTAGTGTAAGGTACCTGTAACAGTTTCAGTGTCCCAGGGGCACATCCATACAGAACCTTTTTTCATCACTATCATAGTCCAACAACTTACAAAGTCACTTCCCAGTTTCAATCTCTATTATAGAACCTCGGGTAAAGAAACCTGTTCTGGATGAAATTGTTTATCCATTGGCCACTTTTCCAGAAGATTATACCCTATTCTAGACTATACTGCCTGAAAACGAATACGCTTCAAAGTGGCATACATATGTAAATCCATTTAGCCTATATATGAGAGTACCCCCTTCCCTGAGTCAGTGTAGTGGTTTAATGTAAACTTGAAACATTGTACATACCTGGTGCATCACTTTTGAAGATAACAGTTCGAACCTTCTTGTCAAACTTCACGCAATCAATGGCATCTATGAACTAAGTAAAAACAACTCTCTGTTGAAAGTTCTTTGATCTAAGATTTTTGACAATGAAGTACATGTCTGAATCAGTACCATTTGAACTGCAGACCGAGAATAAATTTGCTAAATTGTGGCTGTCTTCCTCGTGTTTTTTGCCTCCTTACCCCTTCCCTGTTTGTGCCTGCAATGCAGGTTAGCAGAAACCTGCAATAAACCACTGCTGACAGCTGAACAGGGCTTTGGCACAATTTGATCTCACAATAGACCTTGCTCCCAAATGCACTGGTTCATAGCTCAGTTCATTGGGTAAAACATTGCACTAATAACACAGAATCCTGTTGAAACATGTCTTTTTAGGCTTCTTCTGTTCACACCAAGATTCAAACAGCTGAATCATTGACTTTAGGGTACAAAGGAGTATAAACTTAAAGCTTAAACTGCAGGGTCAGAATAAACTAGTATTTGATGATTAACATTTCATTAGTTACTCCCACCATTCTTAAGAAATTCTTGCTCATGGCATTCTTTGCATCTGGTCTATTCATTACAAATAAAGCAATCCCTGAAAAAAAAAAAGAAGAAGAACGAAAGAAAGAAAAATAGTCATTCTGGCTGAGTCGTCAGTGACACATACTTGAAAAACAAACATCCTGAGTTCAATTTATTCAATCTGACAGGCTAATTAATATATTTCGGAAGTAAATGATCGACTAGCTGAAAAAGTCCTTCTCAACACGCCCATCTCGGACACCCAACTCCTCACCCATCCCCAAGTCCCACCCCGTCAACACCCACTTTTAAATTTAGTTATAATTAAGTTCCCGTTCGACCATATCGTATGTAGTTATTAGATGCGCAGGCTGCAAGACGACAATGAAGAAAGGGACAGTTTTGCCGCCTCTTTGTTTAATTACTTTACTCTTAAGGCTTATAATCAGCGATCTATGAAAAAAAAAATTAAAATTCAGAGATTATGAAACCTTCATGTTTTCCTTCTAGATATCGAAGACTGAATTCTTCCGTCCTTGATGCTGCACTCTCTGTACTATAAGATGAGCTGTCTGACAGACGCAGTTTCCCACAGGGTGGAAGTCTTTTCAAATGATGGATCACTAACGAAGTACTAATATTGGTTCTTAGCGTTCCAACTCTCTTCAATAGTGCCGCCATTTTGTTTTTGACCGATCTATTCGTCATGTAACTGTCACCTTGCGACCTCAAAAAATTCTAATTTTCACGTGTCACGCAACGCTTCTTAGAAATACCCCCTCCCACCCACGCTCTTTCGACAGCACGTCACTCAATCTTTAAGGAACGATCGTTAACTGTGACTGGGTGAGGCTGATTAAACGGTTTGAGAAATACACTATCGATTCCAATATTCTTCTTCTTCAGGTTTTTGGCTCGATTACCGGCCGCTGTTCGAGTAACGGGAAGTTGACAAGTGGTCCTTGCGTGACTGGGCGCGGTATTCACACTATCGTTGCGTGATCTAATGATTAAAGAACGATTAGTAAACGGACGTGACTGTCGCATGCCGGCAATTTTACATTCCACAGACACGATCTTGGATGTCTCAAAACAACTGCATGCCTTTCACGAAATTTGTTTTTGGATTTCCACGAAGACGCCGGGTAGGCTTGCAAAGCACATTGAACCTTAAATTCGGTCTTATTCTCAATTAAACCGGTCATCTATGCGTCGATCTGAACAGAACTGGCTTGGGAGAGCGGATAAAAACCTTTTTCCACGGCTAGAAAAGGAATTAATCTTGGCCACGAGGGCCCAGTTTTTAATCCTTCTTAATCTTGTTCATCCTTGTCGCTTTTCATCTCTGTACATGCAACTCTTTTTTTCCTCTGCGTAAACTTTGAGATTATCGTCTACGATTTTCCAACTGTTGTTTGAAATTTGTTTTCAATAGGCTGACAGAACTCTTTTAAAAGGCTTTCAAATCTCTGAACGAGGTATATTCGGGTCCTTCAGTAATCACCTTGTAAAAATCTGGTCGAACAGCAACCGAGTTAAATGAATTCCTTTGGACACTAGCCCCCAGCCCAGCAAATATTTTCAGTGTTCTGGCGGCGTCAATAAGATGAGAGACTTATCCCAAGATGACTATCTTCCCAGGGGCAAGTCGATAAACATCATTATTTGTACAGTGGTGCGTGATGTATTTTTTGTCCAAACATGCTTGCGTAATCCGAAGCAGGCACAAGAAGTATTGCAACAAAGGCGCGAAAACGCCGTATAATTGCATTTATGCAAACGAAAGCCGGGCGAGATTGTTAAAATTGTATAAATCTGTATTAATTTCTTTTAAAATGACCCTTTGAAACGTCATCCCGTCGTGTGAGGCAGAAACAAAGGCCTTCACATAATGCATCACAGTTTGATTGCTCAACAAGGCGTACCAACACAGCACAGGAAGAAACTGAAGAAATGGAGATTCGAACGAGAATTTTCAGATGTTGTTTGAAAGTTTTGTTTACATTACGCCGTTTGCACTTCTCTTGTTAAGCACTAGAAACCATTCAATTGGTTTTTCTTTAAACTGGGTTTTAAAATTTCTAAACAGACAAATGTTGCGAGTTGCAGCTTGTTTATATTGTATTTGTGAAACAACTAATTAGCGTTTAAGTGATAAGTAGCCAATTGGAGGAACCTCTATTGTGCTTCACAATCAACTATTATCTCGAATTTCTAACAAAATCATTGAAAGTTCAAAACTGCTAGCAACTGGTGACATCTTGGCTTTCATCGAAGCTTTTCTTGTTCAGGAAGTTTTCTGCCGCCTCAAAATGGAAGATATAGAAATTCGTCCTGCTTCTATGGGCGACTACGATGCAGTTGTGGAACTTTCCCGCGCTACTTATGAAGACAAAGGTGATGAAGATCACGATTGTGTTCCCAGTAGATTCAACGGCTGGCTCACGGAACCAAAACGAGCTGTTTTCGTCGCCCAGATTGATGACCGTATCATTGGACTCCGAACCTTCGCCATTGTGAACGATGGACGAAGCTCTGCTTGCGATGTTGAAAAAATCCACCCCCAATTCCGACGCCAAGGGCTTCAAATCAAGATGGTCGAGGCGAGCCGAAATTTCATTCGTAAAAATTATCCGAATGTTGCCCGAGAGCTGTTTTATGCCCCGAAAAAATTCTACGCAAGCCGCCAAGAGCTTTTTGCTGATCAAATGCTTTTCAAGCAAGATATGATTGCCTACCATCTCGACCTGGAGAATTTCGACAAAGAAAGACTAAACGAAGTCGCGAACAGCCTAGCACTGGAGGTCAGACCTTGCACCAAGGAAGAATTCGCTGACGAGATATTATCGATTGCTGGGAAGCTCTTTCCGAATGAGATTTTCACCATGGACGGCCAAGTATTGGAAGCTTCCTTTGCCAACAAGAGCGCAATGCTGAAAGATGGGGACATGCCTTTGGTGGATAGCAACGAAGACGAATCTGAACCATTTAAGTCCTACAGTCATGGAAGAATATCGGCGCGAAGCAAATCGCTACACTGGGAATGCTACATTTACACTAAGAGTTATATCCTATTTCAAGTGCATCTATTGGGGCAGGTGAAATGTGCAAGCGAGGCTCTGGCCGACGCGAAGAACACAGTAAAGTCGGTTATTGTTATACACTTCCTATCCGACAGCCGATTGGTTTCCTATGGTAGGAAACTACTGGAGGGTATCTTGGGCTTCAAACCCTGCGATCCCCTTAACATGAAGCAGGAATATGTTCACGAGGAATCACTGGAGTAATCTGCAGGTCCCCGTTTCCAAACGTCCAGGCCAGGAGATCAATGGATTGATATCAAAATGAAAGATTGACGTTTTTGTGTAATTTTCCTTGATTGTAGTCATGGAAATTCAAGTAGTTCTTCAACTTAACATAAGTCAGTAATATTTTATTTTTATTTTTTTGATATGTACCTCTTTTCTGCCCTAGGCAGGTGGCGTAGAAAAATCGTGAACCTTTTCTACCTATAACTTTTGAAATCTTGCTCCGCTACAAATTATCTTCTCGCTCATTCACAAGCTTGTATTTTTTTTTTCTGATTGGTCAAGAAGAATCGAAAAGTATTCGTGCACGAGTGAGGTGTGGCCGAAAATAGGACTTCTTTCGCAAATGTATGAAAATAATTTCAAAGTTATAAAGAAGTCATGACAAAGCCGAGATACTAATAAAACAATTCAGCATTTAGTAGAACACTTTGCAACTAGAGGCAGTAGAGTTGAATAATAAAAATATCAGTGTATTGTCGTTGTTGCTGTTGTTGACCGAAACCATCACGGAAGTAACACATTCACGTTGTCACGGGAGGGACCGTCAGAACCGTCACGTTCAACGATCGCCATAGCCACGCGCGACGTGCGATCGTCACGCGCGGGCCTAGCATGACGAGGAAGACTGGGATCGACGAAAAATTTATCGGGCGCCGCGGCACAAACAGCGCAATTCGAAAGTTGTTCTCCTCAGGGTTTGCTAGGAAATGGCTGATCCGTGTTCATTTTCCGACCCATCCCAGTGTACGTGTACGCATATTAGTTGGTTCGTGAACGTGTTGTTTGAGAAACAGATCCTCGATTGTCGCGTTGAGCTGGACTTCGAGGTGAAAGAAAATGGCATCAAAACGTTGGTAAGGTTCGAAAACTTCACTTGTGGGCTTCGACTTCTTTCCTTTTGTGTGCGCTTGTAGTAAATAAGTTTGAAGGAGTTCACGCTTTTAAAGTTACACGAAGACACCTACGCTGTCGTGAAACGTACAGTAAGCAGCTTACACTTGTACTGTGCTGGGTAACGGGGTATAAACTGATCATTACGGAAAATCCCCGAGGGATTAGTCGATCACACCCGGTCTTCAACCTACCTCCCCGCCCCCCACTTACGTTGCACATAAATAGGGCCACTCGTCTTAAGCGTATTCGCATCTCACTGAAAACGCCGTGTGGAGGCGGCGTGTCTTGGTGGTATATAGTGCTAAATACTTTGATTCATGATACAAAAATTGAGTGGTTTATTTAATATTTATTTTTTTTATTGATTTCAAGATTGATTGATTGATTGATTGATTGATTGATTGATTGATTGATTGATTGATTGATTGATTGATTTAACAAGAACTGCATTCGTCTTCTTCAAAGTGCTGCATAAACACATCAGCGAGGTTGCCCAAAGTGGCTCTAAATTCTACAAACGCCTCTAATGATAATTTCTGAACTTTATAGTCATCCAAACTTGCTTATGGGGTTATGGTGTGGGCCTGCAGAAATTTAAGATGAATTCAAGTACACTCAGCATTCTGATATCTCCTTTATTGTATATCTGTTGTTTTTATTCTCTTTGGGTGTGAATATTGAGTGATCTCACCAATGGTGGCCTGCATCCCAGACGCAACCTACTGTGGGTAAATTTAAGCCTGTGACGTAGGCTAACCAGTGGGGGTCAGGGCAATTACGAGGAGAAGACCAGATACTAAGGCAGAAGTGACTAGCACAAATTAAATATCCGTCGCTTTTGTATAGCTTGCTATAAATCTTGACTTGTAGCTCAGTCACTATGTGCACTGAATCAGCTACAAAAAGCCATCTCTGGTTCTGATTGGATAGTCATGCGTGAAAGAATTTGAATTAATTCAAAGAGGTTGCACTTTTGGGCTCCCTGGTGCTCAAGCTTTCATACAATTACTCTAACACTTGTATTATATGACTGAGAGAATTGTGAATGCTCCTGTATAATTATGTAATTTCAAGTGCTTTGCAACTTTAAAATTCACAATAAATTGGCTGCTCTCAGCCAATCACAATGAAGTAATTTTTTTAGTCAGAAAAATGAAATGTTATTAATAACTCTAATCAGGTGCTGGATACTCGAAATCTGACAATCGACTGTGTGACAAATGAGGCAGGAGAGGCCCTTAAACACAGCTTGGGTGAAGAGCACAAGGCATTTGGAAAACCACTTAACATTGAACTACCTCATGGTTTGAAAAAGTAAATGTTAGTGATGTCAGTGTCAACAAAATCAGCTGTTGTTTAAGAGACTATGTTGACGTGGATTTAGCCAATGGTGAAGACTGTTCTTAAGACAAGTATTTTTAAATACAGTCGAACCTCCCGTAAGCAACCATCCAAAATGTCAATCCTGGTCGCTTAGGGGAGGTGGTCACTTACAGGGACTTAGATCATATTGGGTCAAAATTTTGCCTCGTTAGCATAAGGTAACTGCAGAGACTTACATGTATTCAGGTGAAAAGTTCATTTTGAGAAAAAAAATCCGGTACTTCGCATCTATAGATAAATTTCTGTCTCCTGAACTATACAGGAATGTGATAATGTTACAACACCTTATCATCCAATTTCTGCCCTATTATCTGTCAAATGGTCACTTACAAGAGGTTAAAAACAATAGAAAATTTCAGACTTTTCGCTCTAATAGTGGTCATGATCGCTAACGAGATTGAGAGGTGGTCGCTTTGCTTACAAGAGGTTCCAAATAATTATAGTGATTTGATTTTTTCACCGAGAAGAGGTGGTCACAACCGGAGTTTTGACTGTACAGTAAATTGTTTTGACAGTTTAGTGGAAACTGGACTCTCTGCCAGGCAGTCTACTTGTAGTCACTGACAGACCTTAGGTACAATGTAGCTTGGAGGTAAATGAACAAACACCCAATTAAAATCTTTAGCAAGTACCAAAGCCTAACCCATCCAGTGAGAATTTCTTCCTAAATACTGATTTAAGTAATTAAAGTAAAACATTATCCCATTGCTAACCTAGTAGTCTTTTCATATTTTTCCCTTCATCAGTGGTTCTATGCTGCACATTAAGATTAGTTACCAGACTTCTAATACTGCCTCAGCTGCTCAGTGGCTAACTCCTGAGCAGACTGCCGGGAAAAATCATCCGTATTTCTTCACCCAGTGCCAAGTAAGTCAAATTCTTTAAATTAAAAAGCAGCTTTCACTAATGTTGTTTAGTAGAATTCTACTTAAGTATACTAATACAAATGCTGCAATATGATTGGCTGAGCTACTCGTATACTATCAGCCATTAGGGTGCAGTAACTGTCAGTCATCTATGAAATGCTACATGTACATTCTTATAGTTTTTTCCGAAGTTTTGGAAGAAAGTTTAGATGTAAATAGATAATTAAATTGCTGAGAAGACTTAAAAGAAGGAAATTAACAGTTTCGTGACTTTAAAAACCTTAAATTATTTAAATCCGGGTGCACATGCGTAAAGAGCTGCAATTTTACCAAGGACAATTCAATATGTGCGATTTTGTTAAAGCGTGAAGTTCGATAATGCATAGAAAAATAGTTGGAAATCATTATATGCATTAAGTTCAGTTAGAATTCTACTATGAAAACAATTAGATTATTCGCTGAGGTGGTAGTTGATTTGGCCTTCAGCTCTGACCTCATAGAAATCTCCAGTTCATAATCTAATTATCAATTAGAATACTGGGCCTTACACTGTCGTATCTTGTTTAGGGAACAAAAACAGTATACCTTGTGGGTAAACGTGATCTCTATGAGGAAATAATTTTGTAAACGAAACTCATCTACAGTAAGGAATATTTTATTCATGTACCATTAAATGCCACAATTAATTACTAACAGTTTTCACTAATAATTAATACTGATTAATTATTAACTATAATAATTATGGTTATGCAGGAAAAAGCTCTTACAGGTTACCACTGATTTATTTCTTAGATTATATTATTTAGATAATTTGTATTTCCTTCCAGGCCATTCATGCTCGAAGTCTCATACCATGCCAAGACACACCTTCCGTGAAAACACCTTACCAAGCAGAGGTTTCATCATCTAATATTATTTACTTCCTCTAGAGTGTATAAACTTACCAGTTGTTACGCACAGTAGTTAATCTTAACATTCACAATGAAATTTGCTTATAATATAAACAAGAGGAATGAACCTTCAGTGAAGTTTAAAAACCTTGGATCAATTAAAAGAAAGAGCTTAATTTGTTGTTAGTATATGAAAAGAATCCCTACATTAGTCTCCATTGCAAGTTTATAAGTTCTAGTCCAGTATCCAGAATATAAATATGGCCTTTTGGAGGTCATGAATTTTCATTTAATTTAACAAGTTAAGTCAGACATATTCTTCCTGTTTCTACCAGGTGACTGTTCCGAAAGATCTTGTTGCTCTGATGAGTGCTGTGGGAACAGGGAGCAGCTTTGATCCCAAAAATCCTGAGAAAAAGATCTACATGTTCATGCAGAAGGTACTTTACAACCATGATTGTTTTCATAAGTAATGTAAAACTAAATATTAAGAAACTCACTGGCAGTATCTGTTTAACTTTTTCCGCAGGTGGTTATTCCAAGTTATCTCATCGCTCTTGTTGTTGGGGCACTTGTAAGCCAGTAAGTAATATTATTACTAACGCTAATAGCGCACAGGTTCCATTAAGGGCTGGGCACCAGGCAAATTGACCAATAGTGAGGGGAATTTTGCCTGCCTGGTTTCACCTTCCAGAGGAACATTCAGTTCAAAAAGTTTTACCCACCTGTGGAAACTGGTTGCCTTCCTCCTGAAAATGTTAATGAAACCTGGGCTGCTAACGTGTCAGTAAACCAAGTAATGCTAGTTAGAATTTTCCTAGTTGAGAAGTAAACTATGATTCAAACTTCAAGAAAACCTGCAAGATTGGCCATGCAGGATCATTTGGAATGGTGCTTACCTAGTTCCTATGCCTCGATATTTTACCATCACTGAAATCAATTGACAGTGAGTGCTTGGAAGGAAGCTGTACAGGAACTTTCCAAGGTTGGTTCCTGGTCTAATACTTGGAAAATATTGGACTCTGGTACAAGAGCCATACATTGGTTGCATGTTAATTTATATTGGCTCTCTGAAGTAATTTACTAGTCAGCAAGTAATAAATTTTGCATTTAAATTTTAACCATGTAAAACATGTGGAATTTACGAGACTGTTACTTTTCAATCCTCAGGGAGGTTGGACCACGGTCCAGGGTGTGGACAGAGAAGGAAATGCTTGAGATAAGTGCTTGGGAATTTGCAGAGGTGAGATACTCAGTTACCACACTTTATCCCCAGAAGTGATCAGCATCTGCTTTCTCCTTCACAAATTTATATATACTGATGAAAAGTTTGGAGATTAATGATTTACTCACAACACAAACTTCAAGATGCCAAAAAAAATAATAATAATAATCAAAATCTGGGAGATGGCCAGTTTTACCTTTTTGACCCTAAAAAAAAGTTTTTCAAAGTTGAGTCCTGCAATTCAACCACAAAAATGCATCAAATGTCATAAAATCTCCCCCCCCTCCAAAAAAAATGGCCAAAATATGTCTGAAAATTGTATTTTTGCACTTGTCTGGGAGATCTCACCATTAACCTGTACATGTATGGGAGACCACGAGATTAGGTCTGCATCTGGGAGAGTCAGACTTGGTATAGATGCAACTTTAATTCTTTTATTTGTGTTCATGTTTGAAGTGCTTGCAAATTAATTAAAAGTTATGTATTCTCACTAAATGCTTTCCACATTTTTTTTAATTACTTTTTAGTAAAGCAGCAAATAAACGCAATTATTTTCCAAAATAATTGATTGTTTGATTAGATGTTGATCAATTATATATAATTGTATATAGTCTACAGATCTAGACCTGTTAAATTTTACTTCATTTGACAGGTCGAGTCCCAGCTTGCTGTTGCAGAGGAGCTGACTTTCAGTTATGTCTGGGGGACGTACGACTTGCTGATTCTCCCTCCTTCTTTCCCATATGGTGGAATGGAAAATCCTTGTCTTACATTTGTGACACCCACACTGTTGGTTGGAGAGGGGGTCAGTGGCCAACATTGTAATGTTTTGTTGGTTAAACAGGGTTGCAGGGGTTTCATTAAGGGCTGGGCACGGGCCAAATTGAAAGGTTGTGAGGATGATTGTGCCTGCCTGGTTTGACCATCCAGAGGATTAGGTTTTCTTATATTTTAGATGTTCAGTTCAAATAGTTTTGTCCACCTGTGAAAACCAGTTGCCCTTCTGCTGAAAACATTAATGAAACCCTGGGGATGCACAGTTAGTAGTAAATCTGGACTTGAGAAAACTGACCGGGCTTATTAACATGGTCAGCCAACTTTTCTGGCATGTGCACATTCAGAATGGCCCTATAGGTTTTGTTTTCTAGGGAAATTTCTGCCAGTGATAAGCTCTCCAGTGAATTAGCCAGTAGCGTAAGCTCTTAGCTACATTTCTGTCAAATATTACATACAATAGATTATATTCATTTGCCTTATATTGTTTCTAAAAAAAAATTTAAATACTTGTAAGAGAACCAAGTGCCATTATTGTCCCTTTATTTTGAACTTAGTATATCAAAGACATATAGATTTTTTCATGGTTTCTCTGTTGGCAATAGTCCTCTTAAGAGCAGCTTCGCCTAAATATCAACTAGACTTGGAAATAGCAAAAAAATCGAATTTCTTCAAACTCACCCAGAATGAAGCCCTATGGGCACTAGTTACAAAAATATTGTTTTAAGTTCGATAAATGAAAAATTATTTATTAACGCAATTTTTTTGTTTTGATGCCCCAAATCGGCCAAAATCAATTGAAAATGAGCGGCATATTCAGAGGCTCGTAAACTCAAAAGTAAAATTCTTCATTACAAACTGATTGCGCATCGTATTTTGTACTTCCTTCCTTTTATATTTAGAGCTAAATGGATTGCAATTTGGTTAGAACTAAAATATTTGACGAATTTTCTAAATTAACGACCCAAGATAGCTTGACAAGAGGTCTACATTTAGCCTATTTTCAAATGCTAAAAAGGCATTCTGGTACGCGGCTTTTCCCAAAATGACTTGCTTGGTCTGAAAGAGTATTGTTTCCTCTTCAAATAAGTGAAATAAAATTTTTGGGTAAATAAAACTTCGAGCGCTGAGAGAGCGAACTAAATGCAGCACTTCTTCCTGAAAACGTGGCCTTTGACCCAAGGGTGACGAAACCGATTACTGCAACAAAAGCAAACGCTTCGTTATTTTGAAACATTTTCTAGTGATATCTCTCCGAAACCATTATTGCAAGAAACTACCTCCAGATATGAAATCTTACAGGGTCAAAGAAGGAGTTAAACGGCACATTTTGACGCAATAACTTTGTTTGCTGAGAATTGAAGTCAATGACCATTAATGAATTCGATTCCAGTGAAATTTGCGAACTTGAAGTATGTTGGCCGCTACTTACCTGAATATTTATATTTATAGCAGAATCATCTTCTTGGATTAGCCTTCAAACGAAGCTGGATCCAGCTTTGGAAACCTCTAAAAGAAGAATTGTTTAATGTTCCATGACCTTCCAGCTGCTATAAATTCCATGCACATGCTGACCGTATGTTTGTCGTAGAACCAACTGAACTGCACTGACAGGTTCAATAGGCAACCCCAAAATAAACAATCCCCAAAAATGGAAAGTGAAATTGGCTGTCTTCGTGAACAGTTAGAGGCTAGAGTCAAGTTCCATTACCTTTAAAAAGTGCTTGATTTTATTTGTTTGCGTCGACTTTGTTCCCGACACAGTATTTCTTACTGTCATATTTGAATACCGCGAATCGCCATGCCAAAACACTGCAGACCGTGCAGACCACAGACACCTGTTTGAGCCTTTAATTTTGATTCATTTTCTGGGGGGCTCTAGTTACAAAATAGTGTTCAATAATTATATCTGAAAGTTTGTCATTTATTCACAGGCCGCACAAGTGCAGTATGTGTCTTTTGATTCGATAAACAACCACGTGATTAAAGACCTTGTATGGGAAACTTACTCAGTCTTCATGGTCTACAGTATTTTGGTGTGACCGATACGCAGTATTGGAAAGTGACAGTAACTACTGAGTGAACAAAGTAAAATCAAGCACTTTTCATAGGTAATGGAGCTTGACTCTAGCTTCTAACCGTTCACGAAGACAGCTAATTTCACTCTACATTTTTGGGGATTGTTTATTTTGGTGTTGCCCATGGAAACTGTCAGTGGAGTTCGGTTAGTTTTACGACAAAAATGCAGTCGGCATGTGCATGGAATTTATAGCAGTGGGCAGGTCATGGAACATTAAACAATTCTTCTTTTAGAGGTTTCCAAAGCTGGATCCAGCTTCTTTTGAAGGCTAATCCAAGAGGACGATTCTGCTATAAATATAAATATTCAGGTAAGTAGTGGCCAACATACTTCAAGTTCGCAAATTTCACTCGAATTGGTTAACGGTCATTGACTTCAGTTCTCGGCAAACAAAGTTATTGCGTCAAAATGCACCTTTTAGCTCCTTCTTTAACCCTGTAAGATTTCATATCTGGAAGTAGTTTCTTGCAATAATGGTTTCGGAGAGATATCACTAGAAAATGTTTCAAAATAACGAAGCGTTTGCTTTTGTTGCAATAATCGGTCTCGTTACGCTTGAGTCAAAGGTCACGTTTTCAGGAAGAAGTGCTGCATTTAGTTCGCTCTCTCAGCGCTCGCAGTTTTATTTACCCAAAAATTTTATTTCACTTATTTGAAGAGGAAACAATGCTCTTTCAGACCAAACAAGTCGTTTTGGGAAAAGCCGCGTACCAGAACGCCTTTTTAGCATTTGAAAATAGGCTAAATGTAGACCTCTTGTTAAGCTATCTTGGGTTGTTAATTTAGAAAATTCGTCAAATATTTTAGTTCTAACCAAATCCCAATCTATTTAGCTCTAAATATACAAGGGAGGAAGTACAAATACGACGTGCAATCAGTTTGTAATGAAGAATTTTACTTTTGAGTTTACAAGCCTCTGAATATGCCGCTCGTTTTCAATCGATTTTGGCCGATTTGGGGCATCAAAACGAAAAAATTGAGTTAAAAAAAATAACTTTTGATTTATCGAACTTAAAACAATATTTTTGCAACTAGTGCCCATAGGGCTTCATTCTGGGCGAGTTTGAAGAAATTCAATTTTTTCACTTTTTCCAAGTCTAGTTGATATTTAGGCGAAGCTGCTCTTAAATCCCTCAACTGGCCACTTTTTTATTATTATTTTTATTTTATACTATTGTAAATGATTATTAATCATTAATGATTTATTTCGTTGCAGGGTGGTAGGCCTTTGACTGATGTAAGTAATGGCACTCTGTGTACATGTACAATGAACAATCTCTTCTTAAAGAGGATCATATGATTCTATTTATATTATTAATAATATTAATATTAATAAAATTATAATGTGCTTATAGAGATGCACTTTCAGAGAGTAACTGTAAACATAAAAAATTGGACCACTTCACCTCTTGATCTTTTGCACGAATCAACTTACCACACCAGCTATATAGTACTATTTGATTTTGCCACCTTGATGCCATTTGAATGCAACTTGTATGTAAACTAGTAAGCTAAAAAAGACAGGTTAACTGCAGTTGGAATTATTTTGTTTTTAAAGTTCTTGAGGACATGCCTTAAGGAACCCATAGGCTAGTTTTCAAATACTGACTAAAATGTTGTTGAACATTGTTTCAAGGGTATCCAGGGTTTGACTTATTGTGTCATAATATTTCAGGTTGTAGCCCATGAGATCTCACACAGCTGGACTGGAAATCTTATCACAAACAGAACCTGGGAACACTTTTGGTATGTAATATTAAAATAAATATAGAAGATCAATATAGAAAAACATTTTAAATGAAAAAGAAATGCTAATAACATGATGCTTTGATGTCATCTTGTCGCCATTTAATAATGGTGACAAGATGAACGTCATGTTATATTGTTAATTTTTCATTAAAAATTTGAAATATATTATGATAAATAAATACTTTTTATCAGAGAGTTTTTATTTGCATTCAGATCTTCAATTATCTTACAACCTGTTAAGCCCAATAATTCATGATCAAAATCATGTGTCTCCTTTTAATGTCAATAAGTTGATGCATATACATAATATGTACAAGGTACTTGTATACTTCATCAATCAGGTCATGAGAATTTACCAAATGGTCGCCTTTGAGAAAGACTGTTTTATTGAAAGTTGTCGCAGTTCTGACTCTAGACTGGTGCTCTAAGAAATGTATGGACACTGTAAAGAACTTTAATTTATTCTGACCACGGGGATTGATAGAAT